>NC_091171.1:42098253-42183253 GCF_040958095.1 Procambarus clarkii
AGTATTGCTCGATACTCACCTTGTCTTTATGAGCGGGAGAGATCTCTGAATTAGAGGGAATACAGAGAACATATACGGCACGCATAGACACGATAAAAACATCTAAATTATTGGGACCGTCTTAAAGCTCTCAAAATGTACTCTTTGGAAAGGAGACGAGAGAGTTATCAAATTTTATATACAGAGAAGATACTTGTAGAGGTTCCAAATATGCACAGTAGAACCTGTTACCCTGTTACCTAGCAGTAAAATAGGTACCTGGGTGTTAGTCAGCTGTCACGGGCTGCTTCCTGGGGGTGGAGGCCTGGTCGAGGACCGGGCCGCGGGGACACTAAAAAGCCCCGAAATCATCTCAAGATAACCTCAAGATAACCTAGAATAATAACATAATGGAACGGAAGATACGGAAGGAAATGCAGAATATAACCAGTGAAGAGTTAGAGTTATCTTCTTGAGTTTATCTTGAGATGATTTCGGGGCTTACCGTCCCCGCGGCCCGGTCCTCGACCAGGTCTTCTTTTTGTTACACCCCTTCCCTCCAGGAAGCAGACCGTATCAGCTGTGTAACTCCCAGGTACCTATTTACTGCTAGGTAACAGGAGGCATCAGGGTGAAAGAAACATTTTACCCATTTGTCTCCGCCTCCACCGGGGATCGAACCCGGAACCTCAGGACTACAAATCCGAAGCGGTGTCCACCCAGCTGTCAGGTGCCTGCTGCTGGCGGTCCACAGCTGTTCAACACCCTCCCAGCAAGCATTAGAAATATTGCTAGAACAAAGGTGGATGTATTCAAGAGGCACTTAGATAAGTTCTTGCAATAAGTGCCGGACCAACCAGGCTGTAGAGGCTATGTGGGCCTGCGGGCCGCTTAAAGCAACAGCCTGATGGACCAAGTTATCACAAATCGAGGTGTAGAACAACTCTCAGAACCCTCTCCAGGCAAAGCAGTATTACTGATCACCTTTAGGCTCCGTCTTCCAATCATGTTAGGGCCGAATAAAACTGCATTTTCATAAACAACAAATATACAAAACACTGGGGAAATGCTAGTTATGCAACTCTGTAAAAGGCAATCTTGAGGTTATCTTGAGATGATTTCGGGGCTTTAGTGTCCCCGCGGCCCGGTCCTCGACCAGGCCTCCACCCCCAGGAAGCAACCCGTGACAGCTGGCTAACACCCAGGTACCTATTTTACTGTTAGGTAACAGGGGCATAGGGTGAAAGAAACTCTGCCCATTGTTTCTCGCCGGCGCCTGGGATCGAACCCAGGATCACAAGTCCAGCGTGCTGTCCGCTCGGCCGACCGGCTCCCAACCATCAAATATTAACAACCTCACCATTAATGCACTACAATTGTTACGCTGTCGACCATAACGTAAAAATCCCGACGGTACAGGTGCAAATATAAGCATCGCTATTTTGGCGCTACTTCGAACGTGCAGCACCAGCTTGGATAGCTCAGGCGGACTCGAACGCCGCCGGATTCATAATCCACTCCAGACGTGATGTTTGTCACGGGAGACATCTCCCGTCACGCAGGGTGCAGTCGCACCTCCACAGATCTCCAGTATCAGCTCTTGATACTGGTAATGGCTCCAAAGGGCCACCACTTACGGGCTATTCATGCCCGTGCCACCTTTTGGGTGGCTTAATCTTCGTCAATCTTGATGTTTGTGGAGTCGTAACTCGAGGCATCGAGAGCAACACTTCACGTTGACACTAAGACACCTCCAACACTCGGCCGACCGGCAAAATCCCAGTTGCAGCACGCAAGAACGAATGAGGTGAACTGAAAATATTCATTAAACTTCATTAAACTCCACTAACCTCTTTGCTTAAGTATATGACTGAACTACAGGTGGCAACACTTAATTCCTACTGATGCATACCAGGAAAATCTTAACAAAAGTCCCTACATATTAATCACTTAAGAACTGAGAACATCTCTTAAATTTCCTGATTCTACAGCAGTGCATTAACTTAATATGGAGGTATTCTCAAGTGTACAGATAACTGCGGGAGCAAAACAGGTCCGGCCAGACTGATTGATTAATGAAGATTAAGCCACCCTAGAACATGAGTAGGGCACGGGCATGAATAGCCCGTAAGTGGTAAGATCTTTACCACTTACTGTCAAATACTGCTTGACAGTATTTATGAGGGTCTCCAGCTGCTGTTGACGGCTTTAGGGTGGTTACTGCAAGACTCAGGGAGTCTTAAAGCTCTTCTTCGTTGGTTGCTTCACATTCCAGGAGATAGTGAAGTAGTGACTGTTCAGTGACTGTTTGGCAGAAGTTGCATTCCCACTCTCTGAGTTCACCAATCTCCCAGTTGCATCTGTAACCCAGACGTAGTCTACATAACCGAACTAAAATTTCCCTGTGGATTCCTTTGGGGATATTTAACCTGTCTAACTTGGTGGCCTGAAGATGCCATATTGCAGAGGGCGAACCATCTACACCAGAGCTACTCTCTGGTGTAGATGGGCTGTGTTGAGGTGTGAGAGTTTGTTGGTGATGATGTTTTTGTATGTACTCTAGGCTGGGTTGGATTGTTCCAACTCGTCACTGGATGACGAGTTGCCAATATATCGGTTGCATCAGCTTTCTCATTTAATGGGATTCCAACATGGGATGGGATCCTTTAACGACAACGTTAGTTACATATCAATAGGCGCAACCATTTCCTCATTAATCACTATCTAATTCCTCTGAAATTACGCTAATTATATTTACTACATATTGATACTCAGTTTATAACTGCTTGACACCAGGTATGCAGATTAAACCTAAGTCTTTCTATATTTCACATTTTATTCTCTCTCACAATCCTATTCTCTCCCAAATAAATTATATAATCCTATCATGATTTACATATAATATAATATATTACCTACTAAACACTATTCTCCTATGCACATTATGAGAGACTATTAGTCTAATTCCAGTTACATTTACATAAGGCACATCATTTATTTCTCTATCTCTCATATACATATACATACACACAATGCTAAATTTGCATACAATATACCACCTTAGAGACATCTTTAATTGAAGTCATTGTCTTGTATGGACATTATGAATTCAAATTATGTATGCAAATTTTGCAGGCTATTCTAATTAATGTTATGGCTAAGCCTAGCCCATAACAAAGACAAATGAAGATAATATGAGAGGGTGAAAGAATGAAGGTGTGAGAGAGACGGAAGAGGGTGTGAGAGATATAGAATGGGAGGGAGATGGAGGAGATAAACCCCCTCTTATCTCCCTTATTATATTGAGGTATAATATTAGTCTTTTCGATGTCTGGTAATTTTCCCCTATCAAATGAAATGTTGTAGATTAATGGAAGAAGTTTGCTAAAGAACTTGAGCATTACTGGGACGACCTTGTCTGGCCCTGTGGCTGTTAATCTGCATGCAGCCTAACTTTCTCACATTATTTTGTGTAAGTTCAATGCTGCTTAATTTCTCCTTCAAAGGTGTCCTGTCCACTGCTTCGGGATCTGGTTTAAAGACTTCCTTGAAGCTCTTGTTTAGTGCCTCACATATTTCCATGTCACGTTCGTTTGAGCGCTTTCTCTCTTATGTAGCCTAATTACCCAGTCGTTTAGAAAAATTTTTGCTCCTGATGTGGCTATGTAGTAGTTTGGGTTATTCATTTGCCATGATTTCTAGGTTATTATCGTATTTCTTCTCTTTCTCTCTTCTGAGTCTCATATATCCGTTCCTTTCTCTCGCAGCTGTTAAGGTTCTGGTATTTGAGTTGATCCTGCGTCTCCTCCAAGCTCCCCGCTGCTGTTCCTTTTTGCAGGCGATGAGTCACAATAACGTGGCTAAAGTATGTTGACCAGACCACACACTAGAAGGTGAAGGGACGACGACGTTTCGGTTCGTCCTGGACCATTCTCAAGTCGATTGTGAACGTCGATTGGACCGAAACGTCGTCGTCCCTTCACCTTCTAGTGTGTGGTTTGGTCTACTGTTCCTCTTTGCTTCGAGTCACTCTCTGTATAACCTTGGACTGATATTATAATTTGTTCTCTTGTCCTTTTGTGGTGGAATGAATTGGCATTCAACTTTTGACAATTTCTAGACCTCATAGTCACTCATGTCTTGGACGGACATTTTGGTGAGTTCTGATTTCAAGTGCACTTCTTCCAAGAATTTCCCTGTTTTGGTCTAATCTAGTTGCTCTAGGAGCCGGTCGGCCGAGCGGACAGCACACTGAACTTGTGATCCTGTGGTCCCGGGTTCGATCCCGGGCGCCGGCGAGAAACATTGGGCAGAGTTTCTTTCACCCTATGCCCCTGTTACCTAGCAGTAAAATAGGTACCTGGGTGTTAGTCAGCTGTCACGGGCTGCTTCCTGGGGGTGGAGGCCTGGTCGAGGACCGGGCCGCGGGGACACAAAAAAGCCCCGAAATCATCTCAAGATAACCTCAAGATAGTCTCCTTTCTTGTACGCTGGTCCATCATTCACTCTCAGCCCTCTTTCCTGTTAATTAATTAGTCACTTGCTCCTTGGGGAATTTCGTGGCCATTTCATGCATGTCTGTCCCCTTCTGGGTGAAGGTTAGGTATGGCAGTTAGTTTGATTTATCACCTTTTGCACGTTTCTGACATGTTGCTGTGGTAGGAAGTTCACTTCTTTCGTATCTACAAACCTTGCTCTGCAGGCATCAGGTCCAATGCCTGTTTTTTTTTGCTTTCCAGTCTATTTCAGTGTGACTACAATCGACCATGATTCGAAGTTTTGCCCCTCGTTCTGTTAGCAGTTGTTGATGCCATTGGTATGCTAGTTATTATAGCTCTATTGCTCTGATACTTCAGAACGGCCATTCTGGGGCCAGATTCACGAAGCAGTTACGCAAGTACTTACGAACATGTACATCTTTCTTCAATCTTTGATGGCTATGGTTCCATTTATTAAGCAGTTTACAAGCATGAAAACTTCCCAATCAACTGTTGTTATTGTAATAAACAGCCTCCTGGTGCTTCGGAGCTCATTAACTGTTTAATAATTGTAAACAAAGCCGCCAAAGATTGCGGAAAGATGTACACGTCCGTAAGTACTTGCGTAACTGCTTCGTGAATCTGGCCCCTGGTCTTCACTGATGGCGTTACCTCGACCACTGCCAATATCACTTTTTCTCTTATAAATGTCGTCACACAATCTTTGTAATCCATTTGTGTCTGTGAAAAAATATGCACACACCTGTTCTTGTGAGCATTCATCATACTGGAGATTACACCCAGAAATTCTAGATCTATTCTCCAATATGCAAATTCGAGCTTCAGTGAGATGGCCATAAGTTACAGCGTTTTGTAGACTGAATATTCAGGCGTATACAAGGTTTGGGAGACAATGAATAAACAACAGCCCATCATCTTCCTAAAATATTAGAATTAATTTTTAGAAACTGTTTGGCCAAACGTACCAATATGTACAGTTGGACCCAAGAAGTCCGCGTTTTCTATTAGCCCAGATGGCATTGTAGAAACCCATATAACCAAAGAACTTGACCTAACCTTTCCTAGCAAACGTAGGCCTAGTACAGACCATCTCAGGCCTAATACACTACTTACTAAACCTAGGAACATTCAAGTTTGGTGTTTAGGTTAGTTCCCCCCCCCCCACCCCGGACTGGCCAAATTACAGCCCGTCCTCCAAAAATGGGGAGGTAAATGTCAGAGCACAAATAAGTGCAATTATGTACTATTCATAGCAGTCAGGAATTGTACTGATTTTCACTTAGTATTAAATCGTACCGTCAAATATATTGCGAATATTTGAGTTTACCTGAAAAACTGAATAGAAAACCACGACCTCACCTAACCGTCTTAAGTTTTTAAAGATAATAATTTTATTGCTTCTTAATTACAATTAGTACTTAACCTATAGCTATATTGGTATTATAGTTTTATAAAACTAATAAAACAAAACTAAAATATATAAATAAATTGTAAAGTAACTCAGGATATTTTCCAATTTTGTATAAAATCTCTATTGTTTAATAAAACTAAAAAATAAATTTTTGATATTTAAAACTTGTGAAGAGTTACATACAGTTAATAACACTATATAAAAATTTTGAGTGTCTTGACAGAAAACGAGGAGAGTAAATGGGAAGGTAAATGTAACAGCCCCATAAGTACAATTATGTACTGTGTATGACAGTAAGGAAATGTACTTATTACACTTAGTATTAAATCGTACTGTCAATTCGGAGGATGAGTTGCCATGTTAATAGTTAAAACTGTAAACTTGTTTTGGGTCCAGCACCGCATGTTAGTGCTTACCACGAAATAGATACTGTAAGAACTATGTCATTTTAGAAGGCTGGGCTCTATACAGGCACACACGAAGTTTTGGAGATAGTGAATATACAGTTATAGAAAGTGTTGGACGTAGTGAATATACAGTTATAGAAAGTGTTGGACGTGGTGAATATACAGCTATAGAAAATGTTGGACGTGGTGAATATACAGTTATAGAAAGTGTTGGACATAGTGAATATACAGTTATAGAAAGTGTTGGACGTAGTGAATATTCAGTTATAGAAAGTGTTGGACGTAGTGAATATACAGTTATAGAAAGTGATGGACGTGGTGAATATACAGTTATAGAAAGTGTTGGACGTGCTGAATATAAAGCTATAGAAAGTGTTGGACGCGGTGAATATACAGCTATAGAAAGTGTTGGACGTAGTGAATATACAGTTATAGAAAGTGTTGGACGTGGTGAATATACAGTTATAGAAAGTGTTGGACGTGGTGAATATACAGTTATAGAAAGTGTTGGACGTGGTGAATATACAGTTATAGAAAGTGTTGGACGTGGTGAATATACGGTTATAGAAAGTGTTGGACGTAGTGAATATACAGTTATAGAAAGTGTTGGACGTGGTGAATATACAGTTATAGAAAGTGATGGACGTGGTGAATATACAGTTATAGAAAGTGTTGGACGTGCTGAATATACAGCTATAGAAAGTGTTGGACGCGGTGAATATACAGCTATAGAAAGTGTTGGACGTGGTGAATATACAGTTATAGAAAGTGTTGGACGTGGTGAATATACAGTTATAGAAAGTGTTGGACGTGGTGAATATACAGTTATAGAAAGTGTTGGACGTGGTGAATATACAGTTATAGAAAGTGTTGGACGTGGTGAATATACAGTTATAGAAAGTGTTGGACGTGGTGAATATACAGTTATAGAAAGTGTTGGACGTGGTGAATATACAGTTATAGAAAGTGTTGGACGTAGTAAATATACAGTTATAGAAAGTGTTGGACGTAGTAAATATACAGTTATAGAAAGTGTTGGACGTAGTAAATATACAGTTATAGAAAGTGTTGGAGATAATATACAGTTATAGAAAGTGTTGGACGTGGTGAATATACAGTTATAGAAAGTGTTGGACGTGGTGAATATACAGTTATAGAAAGTGTTGGAGATAATATACAGTTATAGAAAGTGTTGGACGTGGTGAATATACAGTTATAGAAAGTGTTGGACGTGCTGAATATAAAGCTATAGAAAGTGTTGGACGCGGTGAATATACAGCTATAGAAAGTGTTGGACGTGGTGAATATACAGTTATAGAAAGTGTTGGACGTGGTGAATATACAGTTATAGAAAGTGTTGGACGTAGTGAATATACAGTTATAGAAAGTGTTGGACATAGTAACTAGGCAGTGTTGTTCAAATTACGCAATTATTGATGAAAATTAAATCGTATAAAAATACAACGAAAATTACACTCTAATTTTTGTTTTCATTTTAAATATAAACCGAGACATGTGTAATTTAAAACACATACTAAGAATACGTTAAAAGCAAACCACATACCAGGAACTTGGAGTAGCTAAGCCCCCCACATATACATGTTATAACTGAACCTACACATCACCGACACACCAAGAACATACAATAAATAAACCACACATTAATACTATATCAAGAACACGCAATAATAAACCACATATACTTGCTTCAGTTATTAACACTATAATTTACTAGCCAAACATACGCTCTGGAGCGTTAACAAACCCCGCTCAAAACTCACTATAAAAACACAAAATTATTAATCATCACTGCGATAGAATAACAAACCAGGTGATCAATTAAACAGGCTTGATTAATACTGTTTAGTAAATTTAGTACTCAGTTAAATTAAAATGAACATAATCTTATACAAAAATTAAATAACAGTAAGTTGCTCAATAAAAACTTGTATGCTATTAATTTGGAAAAATAAAGAAAAACCATCTCGATAGGAGCTAAAAATTCTGAAGCATTTAATTAAGCTTAATTAATATACACACGCCAAATACATCCTTTTACAGACACCTCGTTGTCAGTAATCTGTAATATTCTATATGTGCCGATGAAATAACACTTAATATACACAGCCGTGTATTCTAATTCTCGGTGTATACACACACTCTGGGGTTTACGTTAGTCCAGGACTAAAATATACTGTATTTGCTGCTTGGTCAGTAAGCTATTGTGGCGGCCTTTATATCCCCTGAGAGAGTGATTGGCCTTAAGCCCAACACCAAACCATTATTAAATGTGGAAACGTTTCGTAAGAGCTCACGCACACACACAATAATTCGATACCCATCTTAAAAATTCCTTTTATTAATATACGATTTTTTTTTATTACAAATTTATTGGCATGATATATATTAGAGGATATTGAGGAATGATTAAAAATAGCATAATGAGGAGTGATATAGATAAGCATTATTCGACACATTACCGTCCCTATCGCTCTCTCAGCTGTAAATCACTTATAAAGTCTTTGACTCTATTAGGATTCGAACCTGGGCGGCCATGGGTCACCCCACCGGCTACCCAATAATATCACTCGACCGTCGATGGCCTAGAAGTGGTGGATGGTCCTGGAAATTGCATACTTCCCCGCGACTTTCATGAACATTGGTGTCTCGTTGTTTGTTAAGATTTCTCTGGTGATGGTCTGGTTGTGAGAAGAGATTATATGTTCCTTGATGGCGCCCTGTTGCTTATGCATCGTTAATCGCCTGGAAAGAGACGTTGTTGTCTTGCCTATATACTGAGTTCTTTGGGGCTTACAGTCCCCAAGTGGGCATGTGAAGGTACATGCCAGCTTGAGGACTGTAAGCCCCAAAGAACTCAGTATATAGGCAAGACCACAACGTCTCTTTCTAGGCGATTAACCATGCACAAACAACAGGGCGCCATCAAGTAACATATAATCTCTTCTCACAACCTGAATATAACCAGAAAAATCTTAACAAGCAACACAGAAATCATCGATAAATACAGCGATAGTAGTCGGCTCGACATCTGCGAGGCACTACACATCAAAAAGTCAACACCAGCAATCAACAGCCAATTAATGCACAACAATATTCTACCCACTTCAAGACCCCGACCCAACATAGAAGCAGCAAGAGGAAGTATGGGCCAATAGGCCTTCTGCAGTTACTTCCATTCATATGTTTTCATACCCAATTTATACCCTTTGTTTCGTGTTCTGGCATATGCTCAGTCACCTCACCCAAAACTTTAATACCATATTACCTCACCCAAAACGAGTATAAGTATGATGTATTTTATATGTAAACAAACGGGGAAGACATCTCCCGTCACGCAGGGTGCAGTCGCACCTCCACAGATCTCCAGTATCAGCTCTTGATACTGGTAATGACTCAAAAGGGCCACAACTTACGGGCTATTCATGCCCGTGCCACCTTTTGGGTGGCTTAATCTTCATCAATCAATCAATCTATGTAAACACTCGCACTGCTCCTGTGCCAAGTAAGTCCACTACGGGCTCACCATAGCCCGTACTACTTGCCCCGCTCCTGTGCCAGGTAAGTTACGGGCTCACCATAGCCTGTGCTACTTGCCCTGCTCCTGTGCCAGGTAAGTTACGGGCTCACCATAACCCGCGCTACTTGGAACTTGTTCCGAGTAACTGAATCTAAAACAACAACAACATGTGTAAACTAAGTCTTTGAAAATGTAATAAGCATTACGAAACGCGTTCAGGCGTCAGTCCAGAAATAAAGAATGAATTTTTGGAGAGTTAATTTATCAATTCCCTTACAATATACAAGTGCAATAATAATTTAGTGTAGTAGAGAAAAGAGTGAAACACAGCAAACATAGCAGGTCTAATCCAGCAGTCACGATAAAGAAAACTCTTGAAATGGATTACAGGTAAATCACAGGTAGGAGGGTTGTAGATACCTCCTCAGAGTTCGAAAGTATTCAGGCAGCTACGGCTTAATCTCGTTTGTATATGAGCAGTAATGGGCTTGTTAATCATCTTCAAGACAGGGGGACTACCAGGGGGGCTTATCTCCCCTGGGGTGGGGGGAAAGGTTCCCTGTGGGGAGAGGTGGATAGGGAGGGGATGGGTAGGGGGTGGTTTGTGTTAGGTAAGATTTAGGTGGGTTGTATTAGGTAAGGTTATTGTTGTTTTAGATTCAGCTATTCAGAACTCGACACCATTTAATATCATACAGATAATAGCTGCTGTATTACCAACAAGTTAACCATAGAAAACGTAACTTGTAGTGGAATTACCATCTATAGAAAACGGGATATCATCACCACATACTATTATAATTCACCACCTATTATGGTGGGAATTATTCTTAAATACATTAGTCTTTGGACTTTACCATCATAAAAACATCTTATATAAATTAACTTAATTATCAATATTAAAGTAGAGTAAATGTGACCCTTCTATCACTTTCTGACATCTGGACAAGTAGGCAGGCGTCAGTGAGTGGGGAAGGAGGGCAGCCATTGTTTATATGAGACCAGAGGCTCACACGGGAGCAAATTCGGCTCCTGTTAAATTTACTTGGACGTAGTGTTATGGAACCCAAAGGTGTACCATTGTCAACACGCTGTCTACAAATACAAGTTAAGTGTCTATCCGAAACCCGTTTATCATTCATTTGTGGCCATTAATGTCAGGATATAGGGTTAGCCGGTTAGAACGCGAAATCGCCTCATACTAAAGGTAATTAAGCCAGGTCTTTCATGTTCCATGTACTGTATACAGTTTTCTCTGAAATACTTGTCATATATAGGTTTCTGGCTTCACAGCTAGCGCACTTTTGACAGGTCAAGACGAGGATGCAAGATTATGTGCACCAGTTACTGGGTGATAGAAGCTACCTCAAAGAGGATAATTTGGTGTCTACACCCTAGTTATACCTGGTGGACTAACCTGCTGTACTATAAGAGAAGGAACCTCATCAATGTATGTAGCTATTAATGTAGTTTGATTGGCTGCATATATATTAATTTAATAAACCCCCCCTAATGTGTAGAGGATCGATTTGTGAGATTATGAGATTATTGCAGAAATACAGTCCACTTATTATACAAATTGCTATCGAAGTATATAAATTAACGTAAATATAAATTCATATAAATTAAATAAATATAAATCTCACAGGTCGGTTCCCACATTATTTGGTCATCTTCGAACCGGATGACGGAATATTTGATCCTTTGAACCCACATTTGGTCATCTTAGTACCGGATGAACCAGTTAACCAGTGGATTCATTAAATATACTAGTGCAGTGTTATTTAAACAAAGCCAGCAGTCAAGACAGCGGCGTTGCCTCGTGGGAGCTCAGGAGCCTCCCTCAGCCCAGTTCAGCTTCGTCAGCGGTTTCATGCACACCCACAGATATTTGGTGGCGTGTTATTTCGTGAAATGACAGCGCTAATATAGAATCCAGCCAAATTAGTGACTGTGTCTTCGCGAGATTGTTCACGGATTTCGTGGTGTTACATTTCGCGAGAGATTATCTACGAATTTTGTGGACTTTATTTCGCGAGGTCACTAATAATATTTAATACTTCTAGATAATATTAGAAGTTTCATAGAGGCTAATTAAGAGGCTATTATCAATAATTGTGTATATTATTTCTCCAAAATAGAGAATTATTTAATATATATTGCACTAGTGATCACAGTATAATATTTACTAATTGCCAACCCACAACAGGGTAGGATATGACTAGTTGAACTATTATTGTTCATCCTAGTCCCATTATTACCATAGTCAGTTGTACTATATTGATTAACCTAGCACCATTAATGAATGGTTCAGACCCTATTTTGGGTGTAATTTTTAGCAACTCGAGTTGAGTTGTATATATAATAATTTACTTATGATCATTACACCTTTGAGTGATTAATTAGTGTCTCTACCATCCTAGGGTGATATAGAAGAGCTAACCTAAAGGTACTTCCAGTGACACTGGTTTATCACTCAAATCATTAGTGTGTATGATTGTATATATATAATGTGTATTAATTTTAAGTGCTAACCTCTAGTAGAGGTAGGATTATTGCCTAGTGAGTGCAGAATTAACCCTAGGCTACCATTAGAGCTTGTTCAGTATTATGAGCAGCCCAAGTACAAGCCCCACAAGGCTTCACCAACGAGCCAGTATGGATAATGCAGGGAGAATGAAAAGAACCCTTGCAGGTCTTAAAGGCCACTTAACAAGACAGATCAAGAAATGTGAAGATTTGTCACAACAATCTCAAGTTGATTATGCTGACCTGGAAAGCTATTATCAAGCAGCTGCAGGTAAATTTGAGCAAATCAAATGTCAAATAGCAACATATGTGGCTGAACTTGCCAACACTAATTTATCAGAAACAGAAATAGACGACATTATGGTTGATCTTGCGAATTATGAAGATCACACTCAGGCCACGTTACAGCCTTATGTTAAATTAATTGCCCAGAACAAGGCAACAGCAACAACAACAACAGTTGCATCTAATACGAGTCAAGCAGAAGCTCGACTCCCTCCAATTAATTTACCCACTTTCTCAGGAAAAGATGAGGAAGATTGGGACGAATTTTGGAACAAATTCGTTGACCTTGTAGACTCAAAACAATCTTTACCAAAGAGTAGTAAATTCTCTTATTTGCAAGGCCAATTATCAGGTGAGGCTAAAACAGTAGTATCCCATCTGAGATTAACTAATGACGGCTATGATCTGGCAGTAAAACTCCTCAAGGATAATTATGCTGATCCAGAAGTAAGAACATCACATTTAGTTCATGAGCTGTTGCATTTACCCCCACCGGAGGCTTCAGCTGATTCACTCCAAGTCTTCAAGCTGGAGGTAGAATCATTGATCAATGCCCTCAGCCTGACAGCAGATACAAACGGGGCTGAGTGGGTCTTGAAAATAATTGTCCAGGAGAAAATACCTAGGGACATATTGAGACAAATGAGTGCTCATTACAATAAAAGCATCTTATCTATGAATGAAATATCTGAAGGTTTAAAGTCAGTAGTTCATCAATTACGAACACATGACAAATTAAAACCACCAAGTAAACCCTCAGAAACCAATAATAGTAAACCACAGAGTACCAAAGGTACTCCAAATCAATCTAGACAATATAATTCAACACCAAAGTGGAACAGTGGCAGTGTGGGCGTATATGCAGTGGGACCCTCCAAGCCTATAGTTACTGTGTCACCCAAGAACGTGACACCAAAGGGTACTGGAAGCTATGGAACATGTTTGTTCTGCAATGAGAAACATTCAATGTACCACTGCCCTAATTTTCCTGATAGTGACGCTCGTGTTGAGCGACTCAAAGATTTGCAACATTGCACGAGGTGCCTCAGGAAACATAACATCAAGGATTGTGATACCCAATTACACACCTGTAATAGGTGTAACAAAGGTCAGCACCATGCAGCATTGTGCAGAGACACCAAAACAACGTCTCCAAACCCCAAGGTGGAAGATAGCATTCCCACCTCAGTGCAGTACTGCAAGGTGCAACCAACAAAGAGTGTCCATTCGGCAAAGTCTAAAGGTAATACGACTTTGCCTACTGCCCAAATTACCATCCTGAATAAGAGGGCCAAGGTCCATACCCGTGGGTTGTTTGACCAGGGATCCCAGAGAACATATATCACTAAAAAGCTGGCAGATGAATTACAATTAAGGCCTGTAGCCCAGATGTCATTCAACATCTCAGGGTTTGTAACAGATGCAGGACCTCAAGTCTACCAGGTGGTACAACCATCAGTACGCTTAGGCAGGTACGTCTGTCGAGTACAAGCCATTGTGGTGGACAAAATACCAGTAGACCTACAAGTTCAAGGTCTGCGAGCAACAGCCAAATTCCTGAGAAATAGAGGAATAAAATTGGCAGATAATATTAAGTCTGATCACCTCACTGACTTCGGTCTCCTTGTTGGGACAGACTATTGCCATCGATTCATCGGTAGCCCTACTAAATATCAGGGTATAACCATGTTAAACTCTGCAGGAGGTAAATTACTCTCAGGCCCAGTATCAAGCCTGAGGAGACCTATGCCTGCAGATAAACAATACCAGTAGAAATCTAAATTTGTCAGCTGATTATATTTCTCCAGTAGCATTATACTAAGGAGATTACAGCTGACTATACCAACAGAGGTTGATGTTAGTATCATCATTTAAAGCTGAAGATGAGTTCATGAGGCCTCAGTGGCAAATCAGTGAACAGTAGCCTAAAACAGCTACAAGTCACTGCGACCAATGTCACTGAACCCACTGCAGTCTCAGAACCATACTTTACTTTAATGATGAGCTATTCAATCTTCTGAATCAATTAACTAAATTAAACCCCAATAAATCTGATGACTGATTTGATACATTTATTATTTAATCAAGATGTATTCCATGGGCCTCAGTGTTTATATATCAGTGACCAGTTACCTGAAGAAACTTCAAGTTATATCTAATGTCACTGATCTCACTGCAGTCCCTGAATCATACTTGACTGTAGTACTTGATCACATCCAGTCTTCTGGGTTAAATAATATGTAATAAGGCTTGAATATTAGCCTTTCAAGAGTTGACAGGGAAATGAAATCGCATTAGACTTCTAACCCCTACAACTCTAGTACGGGACATCCGTCCTGTACGAACAGACACACAAATGTGTGATTACTAACTACTAACATCAAATTAATCTAATAATTCGAAGGAGGAGTATCGGTGTTCGTCTGTTCTAAATAGGACTTCGACCCGTGAGCAGCCCCCTGGGGAATTATGTCGGAAAATCCGACACCATTTAATATCATACAGATAATAGCTGCTGTATTACCAACAAGTTAACCATAGAAAACGTAACTTGTAGTGGAATTACCATCTATAGAAAACGGGATATCATCACCACATACTATTATAATTCACCACCTATTATGGTGGGAATTATTCTTAAATACATTAGTCTTTGGACTTTACCATCATAAAAACATCTTATATAAATTAACTTAATTATCAATATTAAAGTAGAGTAAATGTGACCCTTCTATCACTTTCTGACATCTGGACAAGTAGGCAGGCGTCAGTGAGTGGGGAAGGAGGGCAGCCATTGTTTATATGAGACCAGAGGCTCACACGGGAGCAAATTCGGCTCCTGTTAAATTTACTTGGACGTAGTGTTATGGAACCCAAAGGTGTACCATTGTCAACACGCTGTCTACAAATACAAGTTAAGTGTCTATCCGAAACCCGTTTATCATTCATTTGTGGCCATTAATGTCAGGATATAGGGTTAGCCGGTTAGAACGCGAAATCGCCTCATACTAAAGGTAATTAAGCCAGGTCTTTCATGTTCCATGTACTGTATACAGTTTTCTCTGAAATACTTGTCATATATAGGTTTCTGGCTTCACAGCTAGCGCACTTTTGACAGGTCAAGACGAGGATGCAAGATTATGTGCACCAGTTACTGGGTGATAGAAGCTACCTCAAAGAGGATAATTTGGTGTCTACACCCTAGTTATACCTGGTGGACTAACCTGCTGTACTATAAGAGAAGGAACCTCATCAATGTATGTAGCTATTAATGTAGTTTGATTGGCTGCATATATATTAATTTAATAAACCCCCCCTAATGTGTAGAGGATCGATTTGTGAGATTATGAGATTATTGCAGAAATACAGTCCACTTATTATACAAATTGCTATCGAAGTATATAAATTAACGTAAATATAAATTCATATAAATTAAATAAATATAAATCTCACAGGTCGGTTCCCACACCAGGTAAGTTACGGGCTCACCATAACCCGCGCTACTTGGAACTTGTTCCGAGTAACTGAATCTAAAACAACAACAACATGTGTAAACTAAGTCTTTGAAAATGTAATAAGCATTACGAAACGCGTTCAGGCGTCAGTCCAGAAATAAAGAATGAATTTTTGGAGAGTTAATTTATCAATTCCCTTACAATATACAAGTGCAATAATAATTTAGTGTAGTAGAGAAAAGAGTGAAACACAGCAAACATAGCAGGTCTAATCCAGCAGTCACGATAAAGAAAACTCTTGAAATGGATTACAGGTAAATCACAGGTAGGAGGGTTGTAGATACCTCCTCAGAGTTCGAAAGTATTCAGGCAGCTACGGCTTAATCTCGTTTGTATATGAGCAGTAATGGGCTTGTTAATCATCTTCAAGACAGGGGGACTACCAGGGGGGCTTATCTCCCCTGGGGTGGGGGGAAAGGTTCCCTGTGGGGAGAGGTGGATAGGGAGGGGATGGGTAGGGGGTGGTTTGTGTTAGGTAAGATTTAGGTGGGTTGTATTAGGTAAGGTTATTGTTGTTTTAGATTCAGCTATTCAGAACTTAAAGGTCCAAGTAGCACAGGCTATGGTGAGCCCGTAAGTGGAGGGCCTTTGAAACCATTATCTGTATCAGTGGCTGATACTAGAGATCTGGGGATGGCTGTGAGTCTTCAGTCCTGGAGGGCTGGCTGTACCAGTTATGGGGCTGGTGGGGTTAAATACACAATGGGCACCATCCACTGCAAGAGACTCGAACTCAGATAGGACAGGTGTTCGCGCACCTGACCATAACTGGTACCCTCTGACCACTGCACCACGCAGATCCTACAAAAGGAATCGAAACTTCGGAGTTTATCCGCAACATTTCGATCCCCCCCGAGGACACCAGAATGGTGAGGGTCAGAATACGTTTTTCATCGAGCAATTTCATTACCAGGGAGAACTTGGGTCGCTTTATTTACCCATATACTTACCTAAACCACAAGTGAAAGGTAAACACACAATGGGCACCAACCCCTGCAAGAGACTCGAACTCAGAAAGGACAGATTTATATATATATATATGTTGTACCTAGTAGCCAGAACGTCGTACTCGGCCTACTATGCAAGGCCCGATTTGCCTAATAAGCCAAGTTTTCCTGAATTAATATATTTTCTCTATTTTTTTCTTATGAAATGATAAAGCTACCCATTTCATTATGTATGAGGTCAATTTTTTTTAATTGGAGTTAAAATTAACGTAGATATATGACCGAACCTAACCAACCCTACCTAACCTAACCTAACTTATCTTTATAAGTTAGGTTAGGTTAAGTAGCCGAAAAAGTTAGGTTAGATAGGTTAGGTAGTCGAAAAACAATTAATTCATGAAAACTTGGCTTATTAGGCAAATCGGGCCTTGCATAGTAGGCAGAGAAGTGCGTTCTGGCTACTAGGTACGACATCTATATATATATATATATATATATATATATATATATATATATATATATATATATATATATATATATATATATATATATATATATATATATATATATATATATATATATATATATGCGAACAAGCCTGAATGGTCCCCAGGACAATATGCAACTGAAAACTCACACCCCAGAAGTGACTCGAACCCATACTCCCAGGAGCAACGCAACTGGTATGTACAAGACGCCTTAATCCACTTGACCATCACGACCGGACATAATGAGGTGATAGCCTAAGCTATTTGAACCACCCCACCACCGGCACTCGGATAGTAATCTTGGGCATAGCATTTTACCAAATCACCTCATTCTTTGGGGCACACGTGAGGAACACAAATGCGAACAAGCCTGAATGGTCCCCAGGACAATATGCAACTGAAAACTCACACCCCAGAAGTGACTCGAACCCATACTCCCAGGAGCAACGCAACTGGTATGTACAAGACGCCTTAATCCACTTGATCATCACGACCGGACATAATGAGGTGATAGCCTAAGCTATTTGAACCACCCCACCGCCGGCACTCGGATAGTAATCTTGGGCATAGCATTTTACCAAATCACCTCATTCTTTGGGGCACACGTGAGGAACACAAATGCGAACAAGCCTGAATGGTCCCCAGGACAATATGCAACTGAAAACTCACACCCCAGAAGTGACTGGGGTCACTTTATATATATATATATATATATATATATATATATATATATATATATATATATATATATATATATATATATATATATATATGTCGTACCTAGTAGCCAGAACGCACTTCTCAGCCTACTATGCAAGGCTCGATTTGCCTAATAAGCCAAGTTTTCCTGAATTAATATATTTTCTCTAATTTTTTTCTTAGGAAATGATAAAGCTACCCATTTCATTATGTATGAGGTCAATTTTTTTGTATTGGAGTTAAAATTAACGTAGATATATGACCAAACCTAACCTAACCTATCTTTATAGGTTAGGTTAGGTTAGGTTAGGTTAGGTAGCCAAAAAAGTTAGGTTAGGTTAGGTTAGGTAGGTTAGGTAGTCGAAAAACCATTAATTCAAGAAAACTTGGCTTATTAGGCAAATTGGGCCTTGCATAGTAGGCTGAGAAGTGCGTTCTGGCTACTAGGTACGATATATATATATATATATATATATATATATATATATATATATATATATATATATATATATATATATATATATATATTTACAACGTTGCATATTAGTTTTCTTGTAATTAGCTATAGTAAATACCGCCTGCAAAATGAAGATATACGCACACATTACCTAACATCAGTTGTATATATACAATATATAAATAACTCTAATGACCACTGATGTATTGTGTCACGGCTAGACCGATGTAGTGAAGGAAGCCTCTTATCGCGCATCGCTGTATAATCAATTAGAGAAAATATATCTGATAACAACATTCCCCATTTCTGCGACGTGAGAGCGGAGATGCCAACAAAAATGTCCAAATAATTGTAAACAATATTCTCGAATCGATCAATAACTAATTAATTTACCCGCAGAGAAAAGCCCAGGCGTCCCTAAACAAACTATACCAGAAATTACACACACTACACATTCGAGCGCTATCTATCACACCGCGTTTCACTTGTTAATAAAATTCGACGACTTATAAACGTCGTGATGGTTGGTGGTGGTGGTGGTGTTGGTGGGGGGAACAAATGAACGTCGGCGCGCCAGAAGCCCACAAAGAGGCGTCGCCGAAACCTCTTATCTATCGCCCAAGGTGACGCTTAGAATCTGGCGCGGGGCCCCGTTGCTGCCACCTCCTCCTCCCGCCCACTCTATATACTTCCTCTAGATGGCCATGATGATGATGGGGGGTGAAGAGTCGGGTGGGGGGTTGGTTTTCTATTAGGGCTGAAATAGTTACGCGTGATAATGGGTGGAAGGTATTGAGGCTTGGCGCCTATCGTGTGTGTGTGTGTGTGGGGCGCTGAGGTGGTGGCGGCGTCTGGCAACGCTTATCACTTGTACACACTTGCAAGCAATATCTCTGACTCAAAATGTGGCCAAAAATGAAATTACATATTTTAATCGCAAATTATATTTGGAGAAATAGAACTTTTCTGACCCACGATTGAGTTTTTGAGTTTGATTTGCACTGTTAATAGACAATCAATATAATTATTATTACTATTCTTATTATTATTAATGAAGTTTGCATACCTGGTTTATATAATTTACATAAAGATATACATTTCATCGTGCTATGGTTTAGTATGTTCGTTTCTATTTAATTGAATAACTTTCCTTCATTAGCTTATTTTTAACGATAAGGTTCTGAAATTGTCTTTCGTTATTTTACCAGCCTTTACTTTCATAATTATTTTTAATAGATGTTTGAAACAGTTCTCATTATAGATGATGATGCCGGCATTATAACTAAACAATACAAAAATACGTACGATTATGGGCTAGAATACTCTAATTATCGAAAGGAAAATGGCATAAGATGCTTGATATATATATATATATATATATATATATATATATATATATATATATATATATATATATATGTCGTACCTAGTAGCCAGAACGCACTTCTCGGCCTACTATTCAAGGCCCGATTTGCCTAATAAGCCAATTTTTCCTGAATTAATATATTTTCTCTAATTTTTTTCTTATGAAATGATAAAGCTACCCATTTCATTATGTATGAGGTCAATTTTTTTTTATTGGAGTTAAAATTAACGTAAATATATGACCGAACCTAACCAACCCTACCTAACCTAACCTAACCTATCTTTATAGGTTAGGTTTGGTTAGGTAGCCGAAAAAGTTAGGTTAGGTTAGGTTAGGTAGGTTAGGTAGTCGAAAAACAATTAATTCATGAAAACTTGGCTTATTAGGCAAATCGGGCCTTGCATAGTAGGCTGAGAAGTGCGTTCTGGCTACTAGGTACGACATATATATATATATATATATATATATATATATATATATATATATATATATATATATATACAGCCCGTCCTCCAAAAATGGGGTGGTAAATGTAAGAAGACAAATAAGTGCAATTATGTACTATTCATATCAGTTAGGAATTGTACTTATTTTCACTTAGTATTAAATCGTACTGTCAGATATATTGTGAATATTTGAGTTTACCTGAAAAACTGAATAGAAAACCACAACCTCACCTAACCGTCTTAATTTTTGAAGATAATGATATATATATATATATTATTCCACAAATACATAAACTTATGTATTTGTGGAATGTATGTAAATAATTACAGCAAGTCTTTCGCACTCTCCTGAGTACCTTGTCAAGGTACCGACAATGAGGAGGCCTGACAGCTGAGTGGACAGCGCTTCCGATTGGAGGTCCTGAAGTTCCGGGTTCGATCCCCGGTGAACGCGGAAACAAATGGGGAGAGTTTCTTGCACCCTGGGACTTAGACAGCTGCTATGGGCTGCTTCCTGGGGGGTGTAACAAATAGGAGGCCTGGTCGAGGACCGGGCCCCGGGGACGCTAAGCCTCGAAATAACAACCCAACCCCCCAGATCCCCATAAAACACTCCAACCCAACCCCACACATCCCCATAAAACACCCCGACCCAATCCCACACATCCCCATAAAGCACCCCAACCCAACCCCACACATCCCCATAAAACACCCCAACCCAACCCCACACATCCCCATAAAACACCCCAACCCAACCCCACACATCCCCATAAAACACCCCGACCCAACCCCACACATCCCCATAAAACACCCCAACGCAACCCCACACATCCCCATAAAACACCCCAACCCAACCCCACACATCCCCATAAAACACCCCAACGCAACCCCACACATCCCCATAAAACACCCCAACCCAACCCCACACATCCCCATAAAACACCCCGACCCAACCCCACACATCCCCATAAAACACCCCGACCCAACCCCACACATCCCCATAAAACACCCCGACCCAACCCCACACATCCCCATAAAACACACACATAAACCCAACCCTCCCTCTTAAACCGCACGCAACCCTTACCCCCATTAAATCCCCATAAAACACACTCAAACCCTGCCCCCCCCTTCACAACCACCGCACCTCACCAACACAGAAATAAAACACCTATTGGCCGCCTTAACTACTCTCCCCCCCCCCCCTCATCGCCTCCTCCTCCTCCCGACACCTTCTAGTACTCCCGAGGCTATGAAATCTTTCTGCGTATACATTCTTTTTCCCTCCCCACCCCTCTCTCTCTCTCTCTCTCCCTCTCTCTCACTTCCTCTCTTGGAAAATAAGTCACGGGTAAAATATAAAAAAAAATTCATGGATTGATATGATTCAGTCCTTTTCTAGTGTAATGGGCGCTGTGATTGATATTTAATTATGAGTATTTTCGCCTGAGCGAGCCCACGAACGGGAGAGATAGTCATCGTTAATTCAATGGCGGGGAAGCCGAGCGAACGTTAACGAGAGAGAGAGAGAGAGGCGGCAACGCCTTGGTTTTCGTTCATTGTTATATTGGTGCAGAGGAGCATTTCCGGGGGTGTGTTGTTGGCGGGCTCCTGTCTGAGCCTTCAGAGCCTCGTTTAAGCATTGCAAAAACCGCCAAATCGCAACACGATGAAATGTAAACAAAGTATCCGGAAGGGGAAACGAACCTAGTTTAACCGTTTTGAAAAAAAAAAGTTGTCAAAAGTCTGAAGAAATGGAGGGCGTGAATTTGCTAAGTTGTTGCAAGGCGCGCAGATGTTATGTTCCGTCTTGTTATCGTTGCTTCATCAAATAATTATACCCATCTAACTTGGTTATTACTGAGCGAAATTAAGCAATTAACTAGGCACAATCTGGAGCGATACGCGATCTCAGATACTGTCAGGGCTAGCGGGAGGTCCCTCCACACACACCTCTCATCATGTTGCCAATATATCTTTTTAGTATCTTTGCCACTACCGAAAATTTTGCTTATATGTTGTAACCGAGGGGGGGGAAAGATAGCGATTTTTTTTTATAAAAATCATGTTAAACAGATTTTTTTGTGTTGTAGCTAGGATGTGTAGCCTATTGTGTGCGTGTGCGTGCGCGTGTGTGTGTGTGTGTGTGTGTATGTGTGTGTGTGTGTGTGTGTGTGTGTGTGTGTGTGTGTGTGTGTGTGTGTGTGTGTGTGTGTGTGCGTGCGTGTGTGTGTGTGTGTGTGTGTGTGTGTGTGTGTGTGTGTGTGTGTGTGTGTGTGTGTGTGTGTGTGTGTGTGTGTGTGTGTGTGTGTGCGCGTGTGTGCGTGTCCGAGTCGTAGCCTTGTTTAATCATACCGAAGTGTTAGGACACTCCGCCGATCAATTTATTCCGTTAATTACGTTTCCGCGATCATCATTGTCCACGCGTCACCATCCTCCCCCCCCCTCTCCTCCCACTAGAACAGATATCGTCACACCTGTCACAAAGAAATCAATTTCAATTATCCATCCCAAAAGCAGGTAAGTAGGCCTACTATACAATCGTGAAGTATCTTAATTAAAAATTTTAAACTAAGTGAGACCCGACCCCACCTTTAATTTCCCGCGCTAATTCTTACCCGCGCGCGCGCCACGCTATTCATTTGAATTTTGGCGCGCTTTCCGCTGATTGGCTGTCTGGAGTGTGATACAGCTGCTCTTATCTGTGCCTCAGGTGTCGAGATAACGCCTTCTAACGCCGCCGCCTGCTTCCCCCCACATGATGGCATTTGGCGGCAACTTATATTGGCGTTTATGTCGAAAATTCCGCCCCGCAAGAACCACAATCTAATATAATACACGCCACATTATTGCATATTTAACGCCAACACGGCCACTCACAGTACTGATAACTAGACGCTGCCAACCAGACAGTTGCTTCTTTATGTTATCTTGCGATATAAACGCGTCCGAAGAAGAAGAAGGGGGGGGGGGGAAGAAATGATGGCTTTCAGGTGCAAGAACGGCGAAATATTAAGGTAACCCAAATATAGCGGGAGAATTCGGGGAAATAACAAGATTGAAATGACGATAAGAGGAGCGTCACCTGAGGAAGGTAAGGCGCTGCTGGGGGGGGGGGGGGGGGGGAGACTGCGTACTTGGCGCCATCTTGCTTAACTTGCATCTTGCACACACTTCCCCCACCAATTATATGTTAGTATTAATTTGTATAATAATAAAGGTAAATTTACTTATAATACCGTTGATGATAATAATAATAATAATATTAAGGAAGCAAATAATAATAAAAAAAATAAAAAATGCTAATTTCCAAAAATAACAATTAAAATAATAATAATAATAATATAGTCAGTAATGTGTTGTGTTAACCTATAGGTGTAAATATTTAAGTAAACTAAAGATATCTATAGTGTAAGGCAGTGTCTGGGATGCTCCCGGACGCAGGTTCGAATCCTCGTCACGGTAGATATCTATACTTTTTTTTTTTTTCAGGGATATTCCTGCGCGGGTCGTGAGTCTCTGGCTGGCCCACTAAGCGTTAAAATCTATACTGATATTTGTATAAGATTTGCGTATACTATATACAAATATATCTAAAGTATATTTCCAGTATATAATTGTATACCATCATTGTAAACAAGAATATACTATGTTATAGGAGCTCGCAATATATTTAGAGGTAATGATGTATTAAATTATTTAACGTTTGGTGACGTCATTACGTCAGAGAAGTATGTGACGTAATGAGTACTGTTTACGTCACCGCAGCGTCGTGGTGTTAAGGGACACATCGACGACTTCGTAGACGGTTGAGATGTATTAGGTTAGGTGTTGGCCACGTCGTAGAGAAATGTAGGTTTCGCAAACGTTGACGTTTTAACTTTTAGCTAAGAGTTAGCAACGTCGTAGAAGGTAGCAAGATGGCACAGGCTGGTGATTACGAAGTTACTTGACAATGTAACATGGGATTCAAAGTCGTAGATGACAGCGTAGTAGAGGTTGGCGACGCCATCTTCCAATAAGTTAACGATATATCCCAAAAGGGGCTGGCTACATCGTCGAAGGTGGCGACTCTGTTGACGGCGATGTCGTATGAGGTATTGTCGTAGAAACTGGCGGGGCTTAAAGACTCTCTTCCTCTCCCAAGAGTGAGGTGCAGCAACACTCCACCTCCCTAGGTAGTCCCAAGACGTCCTCTGACCAACTTTTTCTTACACATTCAATCAATCCGGTAACAAATACGACGTATTAGTACAAACTAAAACTGAAATATTGACGTTTTCTATGCATTGGCGGCGTCGATAAGTTATGAGTAGTTGCTAGAGTTCATCCGTTTCTGCCTAAGCAAAACAGTTCTATTTGTTTTCCTTTTTACAAAGTTGTAGCTGTGGATGACGGGTTGGGTGATGGAGCCGCCGGTGGCTCCAGACGACGGGCTCCCGGCCGGTGGCTCCAGACGACGGGCTCCCGGCCGGTGGGTCCAGACGACGGGCTCCCGGCCGGTGGGTCCAGACGACGGGCTCCCGGCCGGTGGCTCCAGACGACGGGCTCCCGGCCGGTGGCTCCAGACGACGGGCTCCCGGCCGGTGGGTCCAGACGACGGGCTCCCGGCCGGTGGCTCCAGACGACGGGCTCCCGGCCGGTGGCTCCAGACGACGGGCTCCCGGCCGGTGGCTCCAGACGACGGGCTCCTGGCCGGTGGCTCCAGACGACGGGCTCCCGGCCGGTGGCTCTAGACGACGGGCTCCCGGCCGGTGGCTCCAGACGACGCGCTCCTGGCCGGTGGGTCCAGACGACGGGCTCCCGGCCGGTGGGTCCAGACGACGGGCTCCTGGCCGGTGGCTCCGGACGACGGGCTCCCGGCCGGTGGCTCCGGACGACGGGCTCCCGGCCGGTGGCTCCAGACGACGGGCTCCCGGCCGGTGAGAGGTTACCCAGCACGGCCGGAAGGAGGCTTGTGTTTAGAGCAGTACGCCGTCCTCCGCCCTCCCCGTTTTCGTTCCCACTCGACAAGTCCAATAGATTACAAGTAAAATATGCATCAGGCTGGAGCGAGAGCTTTAACGCTCCGGGTTTTTTGTGTTTGGTCGAGGCTTTTAATCGTTGTTTAACGCCGCCCGCTCCCTAAAAACCTTCAGAAATCAATGGCGATTAGAATTTTCAAACTCGAAGTCGGACTGATTTTATGCGACAGTGTTATAAAAAATGGAGATTTTGTTTCCCAGGATTCTGTGGCGACTGGAATTTGCAAACGCGTTGTGGGAATTATTTCACATTCTCCGTTATTTCGTGGTTGTGACGCATTTTACCTACAGCCTAATTTTTGTTACAGGTACAAGTGCTGGCAGAAAGTACTAAAAGGCTGGGCATAAAATGCCGTCGCAGCTCTCCCTAGACCACTTAATATTGTACTTCAGAGTTTCTGTTAAGTGTGTGGGTGCGTACTCACTTAATTGTGCTTGCGGCGGTTGAGCTTCGACTCTTTGGTCCCGAATCACAACAATCAATCAACTGGTGAGCCTATTGGCTCTATAATGTCTACATTGTATGGAGTCTTCCTTCACAACATTACTACTTAGTACATGCCATTTTCTTAACTACTCTGACACTGAAAAAGTTCTTTCTAACGTCTCTGTGGCTCATTTGGGCACTCAGTTTCCACCCGTGTCTCCTTGTTCGTGTATTTATCTACTCTACCAATTCCTCTTGAGAAAATTGTATGTGATGATGATGAAGACTGAAGACTAACTCTTCAGTCTTCCAGTGACGTGATGTTTAGTTCCCGTAGTCTTTTTCTCGTAGATCATATCTCTCAGCTCGGGTACTAGTCTGATGGCAAACCTTTGAACCTTTTCCAGTTCAGTCTTATGCTTGACTGGATACGGGTTCCACGCTAGTGCTGCATACTTCAGGATTGGTCTGACGTATGTGGTATACAAGGTTCTAAATGATGCCTTACACAGGTTCGTACAGGCAGTTCTTATACTGGCCAACCTGGCATATGCCACTGATGATATCCTCTTGATGTGGGCTTCAGGGGACAGGTCTGGTATGATATCAACCCCCAGGTCTCTCTATCGCCTTGATTCTTGAAGGATTTTGTCTCCCAAATGATACCTTGTATCTGGCCTGCTCCCTACACCTATCTTCATTACATTACATATGCTTGGGTTAAACTCTAACAACCATTTGTTAGACTATTCCTTCAGTTTGTCTAGGTCTTCTTGAAGCCTCAAGCAGTCCTCCTCTGTCTTAATCCTCATAATTTTGGCGTCGTCCGCAGACATTGAGAGGAATGAGTCTATACCCTCTGGGAGATCATTTACATATATCAGAAACAAGATAGGACCGAGTACAGAGCCTTGTGGGACTCCACTGGTGACTTCACGTTACTCTGAGGTCTCGCCCCTCACTAACTCTGCTTCCTATTGCTTTGGTACTCCCTTATTCACTGGAGCACCTTACCAGCTACACCTGCCTGTCTCTCCAGTTTATGTACCAGCCTCTTATGGGGTATTGTGTCAAAGGCTTTCCGACAATCCAAGAAAATGCAGTCCGCCCATCCTTCTCTTTCTTGCTTAATCTTTGTCACCTGGTTATAGAATTCTATTAAGCCTGTAAGGCAAGATTTACCCTCCCTGAACCCATGTTGATGGGTTGTCACGAAGTCTCTTCTCTCCAGATGTGTTACTAGGTTTTCCTCACGATCTTCTCCATCACCTTGCATGGTATACAAGTCAAGGACACTGGCCTGTAGTTCAGTGCCTCTTGTCTGTCGCCCTTTTTGTATATTGGGACAACATTAGCAGTCTTCCATACCTTGACCTCATCTCTGGTAATTTCAAACCCTTCCAAGGCCGCCTGGTTAACTGCCAACTCTCCTTACTGCCACCTGTGCGTGTGTACTCACTTAGTTGTGCTTGCAGGGGTTGAGCTCTGGCTCTTTGGTCCCGCCTCTCAATCGCCAGATAGGAGATAGCGAGGGTGAGGGGAAGACACCCAGGTGCCGTCTTCCAGGGTGTGAGGGTGAGTCTGTTGGGTGTGGGCCACACCAAACATCACAGACACCAAACAACATTTACAATAACTTATCTCGGTCCTTCACTCTAAATCTCGTCTCCTTAAATTTCCTCCCTCAGCTGCTCCTTAAAATTTCCAGTAAATTAGCTTTCTCCTCTAGCTATATGGCCTCCCTTCTCCCTAGCCTCCCACACTCTCCCTGTAACACCACACTCTCCCTGTAACACCACACACTCTCCCTGTAACACCACACTCTCCCTGTAACACCACACACTCTCCCTGTAACACCACACTCTCCCTGTAACACCACACACTCTCCCTGTAACACCACACTCTCCCTGTAACACCACACACTCTCCCTGTAACACCACACTCTCCCTGTAACACCACACTCTCCCTGTAACACCACACTCTCCCTGTAACACCACACTCTCCCTGTAACACCACACACTCTCCCTGTAACACCACACTCTCCCTGTAACCCCACACACTCTCCCTGTAACACCACACTCCCCCTGTAACACCACACTCTCCCTGTAACACCACACACTCTCCCTGTAACACCACACTCTCCCTGTAACCCCACACTCTCCCTGTAACACCTCACTCCCCCTGTAACACCACACTCTCCCTGTAACACCACACTCTCCCTGTAACACCACACACTCTCCCTGTAACACCACACTCTCCCTGTAACCCCACACTCTCCCTGTAACACCTCACTCCCCCTGTAACACCACACTCCCCCTGTAACACCACACTCTCCCTGTAACACCACACTCTCCCTGTAACCCCACACTCTCCCTGTAACACCACACTCTCCCTGTAACACCACACTCCCCCTGTGACACCACATTCTCCCTGTAACACCACACTCTCCCTGTAACACCACACTCTCCCTGTAACACCACACTCTCCCTGTAACACCACACTCTCCCTGTAACACCACACTCTCCCTGTAACCCCACACTCTCCCTGTAACCCCACACTCTCCCTGTAACCCCACACTCTCCCTGTAACAGGGAGAGTGGGCCTCTTCCCCACCAACACAACTACAGGGACAAAAGTGTCCGAATTAGGTAATCCAGGCGGGGAAATTTTTAACGTGAGGTCATAAAAATCCCCAACTGAGGGGCTTAGTTGGGGTGAAAGATGCATAATAATCCCTGTTAAGAGGGATTACTAAGCCTTTCGTACGCACCTGAATATTTTATGTCTGGCATCTCCAATCCTCGTTACTGCTTAGTGTATCCGTTAGTGATGGGTGAGTAGTGGGTGTGGTGAGTAGTGGGGGGGGGTGTGAGTAGTGGGTGGTGGTGAGTATAGTGGGTGGTGGTGAGTAGTGGGTGGTGGTAAGTAGTGGGTGGTAGTGAGTAGTGGGTGGTGGTGAGTAATGATGGGGTGGTGAGTAATGATGGGGGTGGTGAGTAATGATGGGGGAGGTGAGTAATGATGGGGGAGGTGAGTAATGATGGTACTGGTGAATAATGATGGGACTGGTGAGTAATGCTGGGGGTGGTGAGTAATGATGAGGGCTGGTGAGTAATGATGGGGCTGATGAGTAATGATGGGACTGGTGAGTAATGATGGGACTGGTGAGTAATGATGGGACTGGTGAGTAATGATGGGACTGATGAGTAATGATGGGACTGATGAGTAATGATGGGACTGGTGAGTAATGATGGGACTGGTGAGTAATGATGGGACTGGTGAGTAATGATGGGACTGATGAGTAATGATGGGGGGGGGGTAGTAAGCAATAGCAGCAACAAATGAATTGAATTGAAATTATTCATAATTCTTCGCTTTGTACATTTACAGTTGGGTTCATGTACGCAAATTTCCAGTAAATTTTTTACCTAACAGAAAGTCATCACAATAACAAACAACCAATATCTGTAATTATCTGTAATTATCTGTAATTCCATATCTGTAACAATCAATATCTGAAAATTATAAATTACATATTCAAGAATTAGATTTAGAAACAACTTTCATCAATGATTATAAATTAATCAATGAGTGTATAAACAAATTGATCACATCTTTCTCCTGGTGGAGAGAGGTGTATAGGCCTGGTCGAGGACCGGGCCGCGGGGACGCGAAGCCCCGAAACCATCTCAAGGTAACCTCTTGTCTCTCTCTCTCTCCCAAGCAACAGATTCTTGGGAGATGTTCCGATATCAACATCTCTCTCAACATACAGTTTACGTAACACAGTTTAAGCCTAGGCAACTTAAATTTTTTGCAACCAATCACAATGGCTGTCAGTTAGCCATCTGTTTGTTCATAATTCAAAAATTCAAAAGCTGTAAACACAGTACCGACAAGTTCTGTAAACACAGTACCGACAAGTTCTGTAAACACAGTACCGACAAGTTCTGTAAACACAGTACCGACAAGTTCTGTAAACACAGTACCGACAAGTTCTGTAAACACTGTACCGACAAGTTCTGTAAACACAGTACCGACAAGTTCTGTAAACACAGTACCGACAAGTTCTGTAAACACAGTACCGACAAGTTCTGTAAACACTGTACCGACAAGTTCTGTAAACACAGTACCGACAAGTTCATGTTCACCAGACACATTCTTTAAGTTTACAATGAATTTTCTGATGTAAACTCCGAAAATTTACACCAGAAAATTAATCGAGTTATTTGTTCTTTCACCCTGGTACCTCTGCTCACCTAACACTAAATAGGTACCTGGGCAACAAAAATCAGGCAAGAAAGAGAGGGGTGGGCAGACAGCATATTTTTTGGATTGTCAGAAAGCCTTTGATGCAGTGCCACACAAGAGGCTAGTGAAAAAGCTGGAGATGCAGGCTGGAGTGAAAGGGAAGGTACTCCACTGGATAAGGGAGTACCTAAGCAACAGGAGACAGCGAGTCACTGTGAGGGGTGAGGTCTCAGATTGGCGAGACGTCACCAGTGGAGTCCTGCAGGGTACAGTCCTTGGACCTATACTGTTTCTTATATGTAAAATGATCTCCCAGATGGTATAGAATCATTCCTCTCATTGTTTCATTGTTTGCGCATGATGCAAAAATTATGAGAAGAATTAAGACGGAGGAAGACAGCAAGAGACTACAAGATGACCTAGACAGACTGTATGAATGGTCCAACAAATGGCTACTAAAGTTCAACCCGAGTAAATGTAAGGTAATGAAACTAGGCAGTGGAAACAGGTCAGACACAGGATACAGAATAGGAGATAAGTCCTTAATGAAACGGACAGAGAGAAGGATCTAGGAGTTGATATCACACCAAACCTGTCTCCTGAAGCCCACATCAAAAGAATAACATCTGCGGCGTATGCGAGGCTGGCTAACATCAGAACTACCTTCAGGAACCTGTGTAAGGAATCATTGAGAACCTTGTACACCACATATGTAAGACCAATCCTGGAGTATGCGGCCCCAGCATGGAGCCCGTACCATGTCAAGCACAAGACGAAGCTGGAAAAAGTTCAGAAATATGCCACTAGACTAGTCCCAGAACTAAGAGGGATGAGTTACGAAGAAAGGCAGCTAGAAATGCACCTCACGACACTAGGAGACATAAGAGTAAGGGGGAGACATGATCACTACCTACAAAATTCTCAGAGGAATTGACAGGATAGATAAAGATAAACTGTTTAACACGGGTGGTACGCGAACAAGGGGACACAGGTGGAAACTGAGTACCCACATGAGCCACAGGGACGTTAGAAGGAACTTTTTCAGTGTCAGAGTAGTTAACAGGTGGAATGCATTAGGCAGTGATGTGGTGGAGGCTGACTCCATACACAGTTTCAAATGTAGATATGATAGAGCCCAGTAGGCTCAGGAATCTGTACACTAGTTGATTGACAGTTGAGAAGCGGGACCAAAGAGCAGAGCTCAACCCCCGCAAGCGCAACTAGGTGAATACAACTAGGTGAATACAACTAGATGAATACACCTACACACAGAGGCCAACCAACCTCAGCCGACACCCACCTTATAATCGTCATTACTGCCTGCATAATACGGGTGGCGAGGCTGCTGGAGATTCATCAGGGACGCTGTAACTCTGCCACTCAGGTCCTGATCACTCGACCCGAAGCCTGTTTAATTATTAACTCTGTCTTCCCCCGGCCGTAACCTGGGGGACCTGACGAGCCCCTGAGTGGGTGGTGGTGTGGTTGTGGGGGGGGGGAGGGGTGTTCTAGAGTGTGTATTTATTATTTGTATTCACTATTTGTGCTTGTAAGTTTTTGGACCCCGCCTTTTTAACCTGTTGGTTGTGTTATGTATTGACTCTTAGACTTATTTTACTGTCAGATTTACTACATATATTTGTCTCTCTCTCTCTCTCACACACACATCTCCAGGAAGCAGCCCGTAGCAGCTGTCTAACTCCCAGGTACATATTTACTGCTAGGCTAACAAAGCAAAGCAAATCAAGTGAGTAAAACTCTGCCCAGTCAACCCGTCCTCGACTCAAGTCCATTCCATCCAGCGGTCGACCCCACAGACGCATTCATAAATTTTTACTTGCTGTTCATTCAAAATGGGAATTTTCTCAAATATAAATTAATATTATAATATATTAGCATATTGTGCATATATAGGCATAGCTTAGGTGTTTAGGTTCTGTTGGCGATTATTTGTATTTGTAGTACGTGGGTGAAGCATTTACAGCGTTGTGGTTCGAATAAAATTCGTCAGTGAAGCACTTGTTCCGGATATGTTCGAACGTCAGCAGTTGTGAGTCGTGTGTAACAGCCCATCCTCCAAACAAAGATCCAAAAGTGATTCCATGCACCCGCCAAACCCCCTGTTTATGAATGAAAAGCGGTTTACACACGACTCACAACTGCTGACATTCGAACATATCCGGAACAAGTGCTTCACTGACGAATTTTGTTCGAATCACAACGCTATAAATGCTTCACCCACGTACTACAAATACAAATAATCGCCAACAGAACCTAAACACCTAACCTAACCTAACCTATGGCTATATATACACAATATGCTAATATATTATAATATTAATTTATACTTGAGAAAATTCCCGTTTTGAATGAACAGTATGTTAAAATTTATGAATGCGTCTGTAGGGTTGACCGCTGAATGTAATGGACTGGAGTCGAGGACGGGTTGAATAATTAACATTTACGTCAATAACCAAGAAATAGCTTCATATCCCCCCGACCTTATACCGTCATCAGCTCCACCAACACGAAACACAGGTAACTAAAGCAACTAAAATAATAATAGGCTACATCAACAAAAAAGGGTATGCAGAAACTGAAAATTTTCTTCATTGTATCTATGGCAGATCAAGGGATTGTTTTTACCAGTTATAATATGATTATATCCCATCCTTATTCGGAATAATATTGAATAAACTAATATATTTAAAATTTTGCTTAAATATTCATGTTTTCATTTAAAACATCCGTTGATGATATTTTTTTAACATAACTTCCTAAATATTGTTTCTTTTACATCATTCAATTTTGGTTTTTAAAATTTGGTCTGTACAAGAGTTAACATTACAGGTACTTGACAATTGTGTTCCAGTTCACGCAAGGGAGTGAGTGTACAGTGTGATCCTTGTATTGAAGATCTGGTGTTTTACACTGAAGGAGTTGTGCATAGTTGCTTGAACCACAGGAAACGCTTCCAGTTCTTGAAGTCCCACGAGAGGAGCTCTGCTCACATGTAAGTGGGAGAGTTGGTACTCATAGCCAAGGCTTCGCATATACTTAGGGGGCCAAATCCCCCCCCCTCCCCAAACCAGCTAATGGCATAGTTAGGGCTGTCGGGAGAGTCTGGTGCTGGGCATAGTCCACGACTAATAGTAAATACAAGTCATATATGACAATGTCAGACCACGGAGGAAAATGAAACAGGAATTTCCTTAAGTACTTTCGTATATTAAATACATCTTCAGAAGGAATGATTCCTTCTGAAGATGTATTTAATATACGAAAGTACTTAAGGAAATTCCTGTTTCATTTTCCTCCGTGGTCTGACATTGTCACATTCTTAATCACGTGTTTATTTTCGTGATATACACACACACACACACACACATATATATATATATATATATATATATATATATATATATATATATATATATATATATATATATATATATATATATATATATATATATATATATATATATATACACCGAGAAGAGTGGTCCACCTCCCTGTGTATATACCCCCTCCCTCCTTGTGATGGGGGGGGGGGAGAGGGGGTGGGGAGAGAATAACCACAGCGGTTGTGCCGTCATCTTCTGATAAGTGACCTGTTTTCAGGACGGGGTGATCCAGTATTTGGATTCCGTCTTCAAGTTCAAGTATGTTTATTGAGACAAGAAAGAAATACATCTCAAAATAATAGAGTGGCTTAGGCTATTTCTACCTCCTCCCAATTCATTCTTTCCCCCGTGAGACGCGAAGACAAATGTTGATGTGTTTTGTGATGTTTATAAGACCTTGTTGCTGCATCATGTACGTCCTTGCCGTATGTTAAGCTCCTGGGCTCTGGCTCTGTGGAAGCTGCAGCAGCCAAGATAATTGGGAAGAGATAACCGATTTAGTCAATCATCAACGACGGAGGTAAGTTCTCTGATCTTAGTGTCGAGATCCATTTTTAAATTGATTAAAATTGGAGTCAATAATTTTAGTCCATTTCAAAGTAAAATATGTGAATTACAGGCATCTTAACAAGTTCATTATTGACCAATGAGAGGCTGCCTTCACGTCTTAAAATGTGTTCAACAGACATTAACGTAAATTCTCTTGATTTATACTGAGGAGAAACGTTCATAATGACGGCGATTAACTTCGTCATTAAACGTTGTGTGTTTTTGAAGTACGTCCAATACTTTAAAGTCAAAAACGTCCAGAGTTTAAAGTAATGTACCGTCCAGTCCGCAGTGCTCCGTCCAGTACCACACACGATCCTGGGGCTCACCATAGCCTGTGCTACTTGGAACTTTTTTGTTCCAGATAGCGAACCTTTAACAATAAAAAACAATGCTGGAGAGATCTCTTTCATTCGAAAAAATAGGGTTATAGATTTGTGATAGATTATAGAGAGACCGTTGGATTGATTCAGTCGTAAGGCTTATTGGACCATTGGAGACAGGACCACTACACTAGTGGACCATGGGAGATGATAGTTAATTATTCAACTTATTGTCCCGCAATTCTCTCTCTCTCTCTCTCTCTCTCTCTCTCTCTCTCTCTCTCTCTCTCTCTCTCTCTCTCTCTCTCTCTCTCTCTCTCTCTCTCTCTCTCTCTCTCTCTCTCTCTCTCTCTCTCTCTCTTTCTCTCTCTCTCTCTCTCTCTCTCTCTCTCTCTCTCTCTCTCTCTCTCTCTCTCTCTCTCTCTCTCTCTCTCTCTCTCTCTCTCTCTCTCTCCCCCCTCCCTGCCCTCACTTCCCCTCACAGTAAGTTGGACGGCACTAACTTGGCGGATAAGGAGTTGTAGTGATAAAGAGGTGAGCATGGCGACCCCTCTCCCCTCACCTCACCCCTCACCTTCCCTCACCAACCCCCCTCTTCTCTCACCTTCCCTCTTTCGTGTTATCTGCACCGGCAACTTGCTCTCCGACGCCTGAGGACAGGGAGAGAGGAAGGGAGAGGGTGAGTGTGAGGGGTGAGGGTGGTGGTGGTGGGTTAGTGTGAGGGGTGAGGGTGGTGGTGGTGGTGGGTTAGTGTGAGGGGAGAGGGTGGTGGTGGTGGTGGGTTAGTGTGAGGAGTGAGGGTGGTGGTGGTGGTGGTGGTGGGTTAGTGTGAGGGGTGAGGGTGGTGGTGGTGGGTTAGTGTGAGGGGTGAGGGTGGTTGTGGTGGGTTAGTGTGAGGGGTGAGGGTGGTGGTGGTGGGTTAGTGTGAGGGGTGAGGGTGGTGGTGGTGGTGGGTTAGTGTGAGGGGTGAGGGTGGTGGTGGTGGTGGGTTAGTGTGAGGGGTGAGGGTGGTGGTGGTGGGTTAGTGTGAGGGGTGAGGGTGGTGGTGGTAGGTTAGTGTGAGGGGTGAGGGTGGTGGTGGTGGGATAGTGTGAGGGGTGAGGGTGGTGGTGGTGGGTTAGTGTGAGGGGTGAGGGTGGTGGTGGTGGGTTAGTGTGAGGGGTGAGGGTGGTGGTGGTGGGTTAGTGTGAGGGGTGAGGGTGGTGGTGGTGGGTTAGTGTGAGGGGTGAGGGTGGTGGTGGTGGGTTAGTGTGAGGGGTGAGGGTGGTGGTGGTGGGTTAGTGTGAGGGGTGAGGGTGGTGGTGGTGGGTTAGTGTGAGGGGTGAGGGTGGTGGTGGTGGGTTAGTGTGAGGGGTGAGGGTGGTGGTGGTGGGTTAGTGTGAGGGGTGAGGGTGGTGTTAGATGGAATACATTAGGCAGTGATGTGGTGGAGGCTGACTCCATACACAGTTTCAAATGTAAATATGATAGAGCCCAGTAGGCTCAGGAACCTGTACACCAGTTGATTGACAGTCGAGAGGCGGGACCAAAGAGCCGAAGATCAACCCCCGCAAGCACAACTAAGTGAGTACAACTATGTGAGTATTAACCCCCCTCAATACTCACACTCCGGTGTGAGTATGTTGTGGGGGGGAGTAGTCCTCACATAGTTGTACTCACTTATTTGTGCTTGCTTGGGTTCAGCTCTGTCTCTTTGGTCCCGCCTCTCAACTGTCAATCAACAGGTGTACAGGTTCCTGAAGCTATTGGGCTCTATCATATCTACATTTGAAACTGTGTATGGAGTCAGCATCCACCACATCACTTCCTAATGCATTCCATCTGTTAACTACTCTGACACTGAAAAAGTTCTTTCTAACGTCCCTGTGGCTCATGTGGGTACTCAGTTTCCACCTGTGTCCCCTTGTTCGTGTCCCACCAGTGTTGAATAGTTTATCTTTATCTACCTGTCGATTCCTCTTAGAATTTTGTAGGTAGTGATCATCTATCTTCCAGCGACGTTAGGTTCATTTCACGCAGCCTTTCCTCGTAACTCATGCCTCTTAGTTCTGGGACTAGTCTAGTGGCATACCGTTGAACTTTTTCCAGCTTCGTCTTGTGCTTGACAAGGTACGGGCTCCATGCTGGGGCCGCATACTCCAGGATTGGTCTTACACATGTGGTGTACAAGGTTCCGAATGATTCCTTACACAGGTTCCTGAAGGCAGTTCTGATGTTAGCCAGCCTCGCATACGCCGCCGATGTTATTCCTTTTATGTGGGCTTCAGGAGACAGGTTTGGTGTGATATCAACTCCTAGATCCTTCTCTCTGTCCGTTTCATGAAGGACTTCATCTCCCATTCTGTATCCTGTGTCTGGCCTCCTGTTCCCACTGCCTAGATTCATTACCTTGCATTTACTCGGGTTGAACTGTAGCAGCCATTTGTTGGACCATTCATTCAGTTTGCCTAGGTCATCTTGTAGTCTCATACTATCTTAATCCTCCTCGTAATTTTTGCGTCATCAGCAAACAATGAGAGAAACGATTCTATACCCTCTGGGAGATCATTTACATATATCAGAAACAGTATAGGTCCAAGGACTGACCCCTGCGGGACTCCACTGGTGACGCCTCGCCATTCTGAGACCTCACCCCTCACACTGACTCGTTGTCTCCTGTTGCTTAGGTACTCCCTTATCCAGTGGAGTACCTTCCCTCTCACTTCAGCCTGCATCTCCAGTTTGTGCACTAGTCTCTTATGTGGTAGTGAGGGGGGGGGGTGAGGGTGATAGTGGTGGTTAGTGTGAGGGATGAGGGTGATGGGTTAGAGTGATAGTGGTAGGTGATGGGGGCGGTTAGTGTGGGGGGTGAGGGGTGGTGGGTTAGTGTGGGGGGTGAGGGGTGGTGGGTTAGTGTGGGGGGTGAGTGGTGGTGGGTTAGTGTGGGGGGTGAGGGGTGGTGGGTTAGTGTGGGGGGTGAGGGGTGGTGGGTTAGTGTGGGGGGTGAGGGGTGGTGGGTTAGTGTGGGGGCGTAATTTGCTGTTGCCGGTCAAGAACAAGGTGGTTGTAGAGGGGACGAGGCTCAGGTTGGTACCAGTAGTGAAGGTACTGATATCCACGCCAAGGGGCATGGAGGCCCTATAGCTAACCGGGTTCGAATCCTTCAGGGGTCAAGAGTATTATAATACATGTTGGCTTGAGGGACTATTCAAGCTTAACACATATATATGTACATTAACATAAATCTTTAAATAAAAAAGGCAAAAATTCGTTAAAAAAATTTATTTTTTATTGATTTTTTTAAATAAAATATTTAAAATAAATAAGATGAGGTAGACAAGAGATATACTTCGAGGTTAGTATACTCTAATACACTACAATATACGGGACAGAAGTATACACGTTAGTTAGTAATTGTGGTGATTTATATAACCCTCTAGAGGTTGATAGGCCTTGGCTTCGTTCTCTACTCACAATCGGGGATCCCGTGTTCGATTCCCGGAAGGAGCAGAAGTGGTTGGGTACTTTGGCTTTTACCTAATGCTGCTGTTCACCTAGAGGGGAAAGCTAGGCTACTGTTGTGGACGACTATATTCTAGGGGGGAGGGGTCGGTAGGTTGACTTTGGTTGGGGGGGGACATGATACAACCCTGCAATATATATATATACACACAAGCTTCCTGTCCCCCGAGAAAGCGACTTAATTATTATAAAAATAATTTGTAAATACTAAGAAATAATTTTAAGTTCCTAAAATCAAAACTTTCTCGTAATTGTATATACGAAACAGTAGATCAACTACCAAACAAGCACACACAAACAAGCAAACAACACGCCCCAGAGCGGATAACCGAGGATAAGATCAGATAAGAAAGGCGGGAGAATCGTGCGTCTGGCAGAGAGGAGTTGGCGGGAAATGAACTCTCTCGTGCCGCCATTCCGGATTGGTATCGTTGAGCGCGGGAAAATTCTTGGCCGCCCCAAGATAAAGCTGCACCATTCCCTAGTTTTGCTGATCATGTGGGAGAGAAGGGGAAAATGGTCCCCCTCATATTTTCGTTTTAGCAAATATTAAAACAAAAATCCTTTACGCTTTCAACACGGAATGAACTTGAAAATGAATAGCAATATTTTCGATTCAAAGAATCAGTCTTCCTAATAGCCAATATGCGTTTCTTTAAAGTGCCATCGGTTTAAATTCACAGAGAAACACACACACACACACACACACACGTTATAATATCCAATTCATTACTTTTAGCGAGCAAATCATTATGGCGGGAGGAGTCACATTTCGCCAGCCCCGCCACCAACTTGGTCAGGAAACCCGCCACCAGATAAGAGTGTGTCGCCTCCCACTGTAGCCTGAGCGAGGCTGCTTCCTGTCGTCGCCTCACACACACACATACAATACACTGATACAATACGCGTTCCTCTTTCCCTCACAATATCGTCGATTTCAGAATACAAGATGAATTATTTTTGTTATTCTTGAAGGTTTCTGCTTTCCATTTATGCAATCCGTAGTGTTATATACATGTCGTATGTGTGTAATTAATTGGTTGTGGCTGGTAGCCTGTGTATATATATTTTTGTCCCCGTTAAGGGGTTTTTAAGAAGGCAAAACTAATTTTATTCGAGGAATATTTTTTTTAAATGAAACTGCATCGATGTGGATAATTCATCCATCATGAAGGAAGTTCTTTTTGAGTTGTTCCTTTTTGTCTCTCACATTTGTGTTGCGTAGGGAAGGTTGGCAACACTGGTCTGGGCTCGCGCTCCGGTAATTAACTCGCTAAGTGAAGGGCAGAGACAGAAAATGGGATCTGGTGAAGAGGGATGGAAAATGGGAGGTGGTGAAGGGGAGAGACAGAAAATGGGAGGTAGTGAAGGGGAGAGACAGAAAATGGGAGGCAGTGAAGGGGAGAAACAGAAATTGGGAGAGGGTGAAGGGGAGAGACAGAAAATAGGATGTGGTGAAGGGGATAGAAAATGGGAGGTGGTGAAGGGGAGAGACAGAAAATGGGAGGTAGTGAAGGGGATAGAAAATGGGAGGTGGTGAAGGGGAGAGACAGAAAATGGGAGGTAGTGAAGGGGATAGAAAATGGGAGGTGGTGAAAGGGAGAGACAGAAAATGGGAGGTGGTGAATGAGAGAAACAGAAAATGGGAGGTGGTAAATGAACGAAACAGAAAATGGAAGATGGTGAATGAGAGAGACAGAAAATGGGAGGTGATAAGGAGAAACGAAAAATAAAGTAGTTCAACGCTTCGACTTATTTTTTTTACACGTTTTCCAATAATATTTACGTTTAAAACTGTGTATCGAATTGGCCTTTTTTTTGCAACTTGTGCAGCCAGTCCTTCCTGCTCATTGACGCACCACCCGGACCAACCCGTCCTCGACTTAAGTCCATTCCATCCAGCGGTCGACCCCACAGACGCATTCATAAACTTTTACATGCTGTTCATTCGAAACGGGAATTTTCTCAAATATAAATTAATATTATTAGTATATTGTGCATATATAGGCATAGGTTAGGTTAGGTGTTTAGGTTCTGTTGGCGATTATTTGTATTTGTAGTACGTGGGTGAAGCATTTACAGCGTTGTGGTTCGAACAAAATTCCTCAGTGAAGCACTTGTTCCGGAAGTGTTCGAACTTGAGGAGGCCTGGTCGAGGACCGGGCCGCGGGGACGCTAAGCCCCGAAATCATCTCAAGATAACCTCTCAAGATAACGTCATCAGTTGTAAGTCGTGTGAAATTTGGGATTGGGTGGTTATAGATAGGAGCTGCCTCGTATGGGCCAATAGGCCTTCTGCAGTTACTTTTGTTCTTATGTTCTTTTTATGTTCTTAAATAACACATGACTGACAACTCTTGTCATAACATCGTGACAGCAAGGCGGACAGCCCGCATGCTGTCATATCTCATTCTATATTCCATAATTCCTAAACTTTTTCATTTACATGCACCTCTCCACCTTCTTTACTCCCTCCTCCACCCCCCCACCCCCCAAAAAAAGTATATATAGTTTTTTCAATATATAACATTCAGTATATAATTTCTGAAAATCCATTGTAATTATATATTTTTTTAAATAATTAGAACGTGATTGCATTTGAAGAATATTTCTTATGCTTGAAGATTCATTCCTTTGTTTTCGTTTTGTATAAGAAGGCAATTGAGATTTAATGTAATTTATGTCATTTATTATCACCCAAAGTGTTAGCGAGGATAATTATTAAGACAATATTAACATATATCTGAAGCCTAATACTGCCATCTGTGGTGTGTACGGTACGACAGTGTGGGCAGCGGCGATGCCTGAGGCTCTGGGTCCTCGGCGGGTCTGTCGGGTAGTATGTCCCTGGACTCGGTCGGTTTGTCTGCTCTCTTACACGGAAGTTCATGTGGTTGATCCATTTCAATCATTTTCACATCGTAACTCATTGGTTTTGTCTAGTTGTATGCCGCCCACTACATCCACTCTCACTTTAATCCACCAGAGCGAGCCATTGACTCACACCTATTCGACCACTCTCTCTCCTTTTCCATCACTAACTTCCCAAATAAAACACCCCCAATACCTCTCCTTTTTATTCCCTTTCCTTCCCTACCACTGCCCTTTCACCCCCCGTCTCCCTGAGCGACCCATCAACACTTATCTGGCCTGGGATGAGAAGGGCCACATAAACCGGTTGAGACCTCTACCACCGGATATTTGGCAGAGCGCTTAACTCCCTTGTCAACACTACAAGCGTTGGGTTCCAGCCACTCTTCAGCCTGGCCACAACTCCCCCCCACCCCCTTACTCCCCCCCCCACCCTCTTACTCCCCCCCCCTCTCCTGGCTTCCCCCCCCCTCTCTCTCTCTCTCTCACCCCTCTCTCTCTCATCAGGGATTGAGTCTTGATTATCACCCATGAACTGAAAACCAACGGTTCATTTCCTTGTCACACGCCGAGGGGAGACTGGTTGATTGGTAGTGTGGTTGGTGGAGGTATTTTGTGTCTGTGATTGATTAGTTGCTTAATCATGTATCTGACTGTTTGGTTGTGTGATTGGGTGTTGGGCTGTGTTCTGGGATTGGTTGGCAACGTGGATGACTGGATAGTTGTTTATGTTTGAGTGATTGACTGACTGATCGTGCGTACTTGAGTGACAAGCTAATTCTGTGGTTGTGGGGCTTCAGCTCTGTGGTCCCGGCTCTCTATACTCACTCGAGGGTGTGGGGCTTCAGCTCTGTGGTCCCGGCTCTCTATACTCACTCGAGGGTGTGGGGCTTCAGCTCTGTGGTCCCAGCTCTCTATACTCACTCGAGGGTGTGGGGCTTCAGCTCTGTGGTCGCGGCTCTCTATACTCACTCGAGGGTGTGGGGCTTCAGCTCTGTGGTCGCGGCTCTCTATACTCACTCGAGGGTGTGGGGCTTCAGCTCTGTGGTCGCGGCTCTCTATACTCACTCGACTGATATGCTGTTACAGATTATAACCCTTTTGGCGCTCATATCCCCACAAGCAGCTGAGTCTAAGGTGTTCCTTGTGACTCGCCCGGGTCTTCTTCTTTGTGTGTCATCACTCGAAGTGAGAGAATGTCCGGTAAGGATGAAGGATCAACTTTGCGCTGCAGGAAGGAAGGCTTTGCAGGATTACTGATGCTTGGGTAGGGAGTGTCGTAGGGGGCTCGCGGTCGCCCACTTGAAGGGAAGGGAAGCCACAATGTCTCTCCGTCACAAAGTATGTGCAGGTGAAATGTTCTGCCACGAGGTCATAGACTTTATTATTGCAATAATAGAACGTCCACTAGACTGTGCGACACACTGGTTGCAAGGATCAGGTTGGGTTACCGTTACCTGTGGCAGGTGGCTGCAGGTGACGGGTCTCCCAATCCTGAGCACTCCAGGTGCAAACTCCAGTTCCAGGTGAGCAGGAACTACGGCACGATCTCCGGCACTACATCACTGAATGCCCAGTTATTAGACCTTTCAGACCAGTTGGCATGAGGTACCTGGAGCTTTGCAATTACTTTATTCACTCTTGTATTCTTGATGATATCCTCATAATGCACCCGGAGTCTGCCAGTGCAGACTACTTATCACATGCCTCTGTATGACTAACCATCCTGCGTGATGGGGATTTTAGCATCACGTAGCTAGCTTTTTGACACACTGTACTCCCCTTCATATAGTCCAGGGCAGCTGCACTAATGCAGATGTACCTAAATGTATTAATAAAAAAAGTGAATTTAGATAGTGAATTGACTGGTGGGTGGGAGTATGAGAGGAAGGGAGGGAGGATGGGAAGGGAGGAGGATAATGGGAAGGAGGATGATGGGAGAGTAAAAGGAAATAAGGGAGAGAGAAGCACACAGAGGAAGAGAGACAACCAGACATAGAGCCAGGTACCACCAGGTACCACCAGGTACCACCAGGTACCACCAGGTACCACCAGGTACCACCAGGTACCACCAGGTACCACCAGGTACCACCAGGTACCACATCTAGTGCAAAATAATCTGTTCCTGTTTGCTATGTGTATTCCCCTGAAAATCTTGTATGTAGTGATCAGGTCCCCTCCCTAACTATTCAACCTTCCGTTGAATTGAGATTGAATTCATATACAGTATTTTTTATCGCCATTATTTTAGAGTCCTAAACTCTAGGACTTGTCCGGTCATATTTTCCCTGAGAATTTTCTAGCTTTTGCTTGAGATGAGAACTCGTCGCTGGCGTATTCCAGAACAGGTCTTAACATCTGTGGTGTAGAATAATGGTCCAGCTCAGACGCTGTCACTGTTCCTTCTGTGTAACGTTCAGCCACGTTATTGTGGCTGGCGGTCTGCACGTGGGAAAGGGGGGGGGGAGGGGGGGGGGGGGAGGGGGGGGAGGGGGGGTAGAAGTTTCAGAACGAGTCACTGTTTAGATTTGTAAAGAGACTTTTTATTTTGGTCGATCATGTGTCCGTCTGCTGTGTGACCTTCGGGAGACAGGTTGGGTGGGATACGAACCCGCTGAGATATTGTTATCTACGAGGGGTTAAGGAGTGTTTTATTCTATCTTATCGTAGGTTGTGTTCAGTCTCCTATTTCTACCAACTCGCAGTTCTTTACACTTGCCTCAGTTAAACTCTAATGGTCACTAGTTGGATCATTCTTTTAGATTACCGCGGTCATTATACAGAGTCTGGCGGTGCGCCACCGTCATGATTTTGTCCTGCCCGAAACGCTTTGCGTAACAGTGACTTTAGGCATTATATGTACTAGCTCTATCTATAAATCCATCAACTTTTGTATTTCACCTTGTATGTATGTACTTTACCTGAATATATATTTGTATTTGTACTTTATCGGCAAAACTGAAAGGAACGAATTCCCGGACCAGAAAAGGTTTTTCTTCCATATTTCCGGAGGTAAAGCTCACCTTGTGGAACACCTTCAGTAACATCTCCCGACTCTCAGATGTCTCCTCACACCACTCTGACCCTTGCCTGCTGCTGCTTGGGTAACAGCTTGACTACCAATACCTTTACTCTCTGGTGTAATATTATACGCTAGTCTCTTCTGGAGGCTACTGTATCGAACATTATCTGACAGTCCAAAAAATACACAATCTGCCCCGCCTTCTGTATCAGGCTTGACTGATGTCACCCGGTTTCAACTGGGGGTTTCTGAGGCAACATTTCCCATCCCTGATCCAATGAATTTTGTTGCGTTAAAAGTGCTCTTCACTCTGCATGTTCTACACGCCTCTTTATCATGGTGATTCCTGTCACCTTGCAACATATGTAAGCATTGACACTGACCTGTAGTTTAGCAACGTTATTTATGCCTTACACTCCGTTATTTATGCCTTACACTCCGTTATTTATGCCTTACACTCCGTTATTTACATACTTGATTCGTATTATGGAGAGGGGGGAGGGGTAAGATGGGGGTGTCAGAAAAGGGGGGGGGGGGAAAGGATGCCTCGTGCTAGTTCTTCAGATCTGTGGGAGATTTGAGCCCAAGCTGCTCACCTCGCTCTGGCCCTCAAGTGGGAGTCTAGACCTCAAGTGGGAGGCTAGACCTCCAGTGGGAGTCTTGGTAATGTCAACATAGACACCTTGGTAACCTCAACATAGACGTCTCAGACACCTTCCTGTTGTCTCAGACACCTTCCTGTTGTCTCAGACACCTTCCTGTTGTCTCAGACACCTTCCTGTTGTCTCAGACACCTTCCTGTTGTCTCAGACACCTTCCTGTTGTCTCAGACACCTTCCTGTTGTCTCAGACACCTTCCTGTTGTCTCAGACACCTTCCTGTTGTCTCAGACACCTTCCTGTTGTCTCAGACACCTTCCTCTTGTCTCAGACACCTTCCTGTTGTCTCAGACACGTTCCTGTTGTCTCAAACACCTTCCTGTTGTCTCAGACACCTTCCTGTTGTCTCAGACACCTTCCTGTTGTCTCAGACACCTTCCTGTTGTCTCAGACACCTTCCTGTTGTCTCAGACACCTTCCTGTTGCCTCAGACACCTTCCTCTTGTCTCAGACACCTTCCTCTTGCCTCACACACCTTCCTCTTGTCTCACACACCTTCCTCTTGTCTCACACACCTTCCTCTTGCCTCACAAACCTTCCTCTTGCCTCAGACACCTTCCTCTTGCCTCACAAACCTTCCTCTTGCCTCAGACAAAAGCCTCACACACCTTCCTCTTGTCTCACACACCTTCCTCTTGTCTCACACACCTTCCTCTTGTCTCACACACCTTCCTCTTGTCTCACAAACCTTCCTCTTGCCTCACACACCTTCCTCTTGTCTCACACACCTGACAGTCATTATGGAGGTGACGTGAGGAGAGAGAGCAGACTGTGAGGTATGAGTAAGACTCTCTCTCTCTCTCTCTCTCTCTCTCTCTCTCTCTCTCTCTCTCTCTCTCTCTCTCTCTCTCTCTCTCTCTCTCTCTCTCTCTCTCTCTCTCTCTCTCTCTCTCTCTCTCTCTCTCTCTCTCTCTCTCTCTCTCATATAACGCCTCACAATCTATAATAAAGGGAGAGATGGGCGAGTGTGTAAGAGTTAAGAGTCGGGGCTGAGAGAGCCCGGGACCTCCCTGGAGGCTGGTCAGTGGTGCTGACCGCTTCTTGTGTGGTGGCTGGTTGGTGTTTGTGGCTGGTTGCTGGGACTGGTTGCTGGGACTGGTTGCTGGGACTGGTTGTGACTGGTTGGTGAAACTGTACTCACCTATTTGTACTCACCTAGTTGTGCTAGCGGGGGTTGAGCTCTGGCTCTTTGGTCCCGCCTCTCAACTGTCAATCAACAGGTGTACAGGTTCCTGAGCCTATTGGGCTCTATCATATCTACACTTGAAACTGTGTATGGAGTCAGCCTCCACCACATCACTGCCTAATGCATTCCACCTGTTAACCACTCTGACACTAAAAAAGTTCTTTCTAATATCTCTGTGGCTCATTTGGGCACTCAGTTTCCACCTGTGTCCCCTAGTGCGTGTGCCCCTTGTGTTAAATAGCCTGTCTTTATCTACCCTATCAATTCCTTTAAGAACCTTGTATGTGGTGATCATGTCCCCCCTAACTCTTTTGTCTTCCAGCTACGTGAGGTTTAATTCCCGTAGTCTCTCCTCGTAGCTCATACCTCTCAACTCGGGTACTAGTCTGGTGGCAAACCTTTGAACCTTTTCCAGTTTAGTCTTATGCTTGACTAGATATGGACTCCATGCTGGGGCTGCATACTCCAGAATTGATCTGACATATGTGGTATACAAAGTTCTGAATGATTCCTTACACAAGTGTCTAAATGCCGTTCCTATGTTAGCCAACCTGGCATATGCCGCTGATGTTATCCTCTTGATATGGGCTACAGGGGACAGGTCTGGCGTGATATCAACCCCAAAGTCTTTCTCTCTGACTCTTGAAGAATTTCATCTCCCAAATGATACCTTGTATCTGGTACCCTGCTCCCTACATCTATATTCCTTATATTACATTTGGTTCTGTTAAACTCTAACAACCATTTGTTCAACCAGGGGATGAATCCTCACCGAGCAATGTGTGTGGATGAACATATGGTGGATAAAGCAGCTCTCTCCTTACCATCTGGATCAACATGTCATTTCACACGGCTACGACTCAATTGCACAAAACAAATGCTCAACCCGGCACTCAAGGGACATTGCACAAGGGCTGCTGTCGTAACTTGTTTATGTTTCACCAACATGTATGCCTAATTGGCAACATTTTTCTCTTTTGGTTAGTCCTTCAGTGTTACGGCCCTATTGGGTCGCAACTGGGTTCTTTCTCTGATGTTAGTAGAGTTTGGGTATCCGGCCCCAAGCTAGTAGTGGCTTTCAAGGGGTGCGTTCCGTAACGCAAGTAAATTAAAGGGGAAGGGAGACAAAGGCACTAAACTTAAATATATAATTACACCACCACCATAAATAAATATATAAACAGTCGCACGGGGGGGGGGGGGTATAAACACTATAATATACAATATGGTCTTCCTCTGAAGACGCAGGAATGTTCCACGGTGCTCGAGAGTAGCAGCCCTGGTCCTCTTCTTGTGGCCTCACGTTGAATCCTTCGATTCTCTCGAGTCTACCCTGGCCACAGGCCAGCCAAATCACAGTTCCACTGGGGGCACCGTCGTGGAGGCCTTCAACCACAAATCCAGCCTGTAGCTGGCAGGTTCCAATCAGTTCCGCTGGTTAGGCCACTCCACGACCGATACTAGGGTTGCGAGCCCTAGGCAGGAGCCTCGTGTGATTTCACAGATCACTCTCCTCACCACAACACCCCAGTGGCTAGTCTTTTCCACCAGTCACCCCCGGGTACGACAATCCCTGGTTCTGCCACCTCACAGGCAGGCTAACACAACAGTGTTCATCCGGGGGGGGGGGGGGGGGGTGACTCACAGCTTCAGCAGCAAATGCGTGGAGGTTCTACGGCTGCCTTGGGTAGACTCATCCAACGTCCGATTCAGCAGTCCCAGGTCGACTTTGTAATCAGACACGTCATCAGTGCTAGTTACACTCTAGGGCACCTCACTTACAGGCTTAGACACAAACGCCCACCTATCCACTCCATAGATGGCGTTGCTGTCTAAGCGTCACCTCACCAGAGGTCAGCAGCGGCTATGTTACGAGCTGAACAAGACGGGAAACCAGCCCCTGTGGCTGGTATATCCTGTCCTCACTAGATGGCGTCATCCATTTGGAGGGGGTTTCGGAAGCTGACCCACAGATGGCGCGGTCGTCACTGCTCCGTGCTCGGACGCTGGGCTCGTGTCCGTAACATTCAGCCCTTCTCTTTTGGTGCGTTTATCTACAAGAAGAATGGGGGGAATCATGGCCCAGATTCACGAAAGCACTTACGCAAGCACTTACGAACGTGTACATCTTTCCTCAATCTTTGACGGCTTTGGTTACATTTATTAAACAGTTTACAAGCATGAAAACTTCCCATTCAACTGTTGTTATTTTTATAAATATCCTCCTGGTGCTTCGGAGCTCATTAACTGTTTAATAGTTGAAACCAAAGCCGCCAAAGATTGAGAAAAGATGTACAGGTTCGTAACTGCTTTCGTGAATCTGGCCCCAGGTCCTTAGAAGTGGGTAATTCGTTCTAGTGAAGTGGTTCCACCATGTACTGTACTCCACACTGTGTGTATAGTACAGTACAATACTGTGAACAATACATACAATACTGTGTATTGTATTGTACTCTTAACAAGATAAGAACCATTTATGAGTATTGAACTAATTATCTCCTGTCATCATCATCATCATTTACTACAGGTTTAACTGAGAGCAGCAGCACCAGTGTAGGGCTTGTGACGTGCGGATGTAAGGGCTTAATCGTGGCTGGGAAAGAGAGAATGCGTCATAGAGGATTTTTTTTTTTTTTTTTTTTTTTTTTTATTATTTTGTACCACAGACGTGGCCACACATTTACAATGCTAACCAGCATATATACATTTTCTTCTGTCCTCCATGGACAGGGTTAGAGAAGTGTTAAACATACAGTTCAAGGGTTTATTGAACACTCAACCACAGAAGGTGATTCGGTGCTTTTAAAATGCTAAGCTAACCTACATACGTAAATACAAAGATACACAGATTTACGTACGCCCTACATAAAGTATTAGATGTGTCTTTTACATAGTGTCATTAATGTACATTCACAAATGTGAAATGTAATTCTGATCAGCTTCCATATTTGCTTTATACCCATACATATACATACACACACACACATACACATACATATATACACACATACATGCATTCACATACATTTGTCTCATTTACCCTGACAGGGTGAGGTAGCTGATAAAGAAACTAGTGTGCAATTAAGCACTTAATCACTGAAGGTGATGAAGGTGCTTTTACAAGCTCAGGTTATATAGTTACATCACATACATACATTGTATGATTGATACATTACATGGTCAATTTTGGATACAAGTCCAATATATCATCAAGTGTTCCAGTACTCATATAGTAACTACAGAGTTCAGCATACCTTAGCCCAGGAGGGCGAAAGTCAGTCAGTATGGGACATTCTACAATATAATGTTCAAGAGAGTGCATGTTTTCTCTTTCACAAAGTTGACACATTGTGTACTCGACATTTGGGTTTTGAGAAAGCTGCCAGATACGTCTATATCCCAGGCGTATTCTGGCCACTATAACATCACATTGCCGGGTTCTTGTTCTATTAGTCCCATATGTGAATGTCTCCTCACGATATCTATCATAATATTTAATGCTACAACTTTCAGGTCTTTGAGAATTTGTTAGGTCGGTGAGATTTTCATTAGATATTTGTTTAAGTATTCTCTTTGTCACTGCTAATGAAACACCCATATCAATTTCTACCACTGGTTTTCTGCAGGCTGACTTAGCAAGCATATCAACAGTGTCATGCCTTGAGATGCCAACATGTGATGGTATCCATAGGAATTTAATCTCAAATCTGTTTTCTTTGGCAGCTAAAACATTCATTCGAATATCACTGACTATTTTCTGGGTGTCACTACTATGTGCGTTCAATGCCAGGAGTGCACTCTGCGAGTCACAGTATATAAGTCCACTGCCTTTGTCTTTTAAAAATTCAGTGGCAAGGTATATGCCTGCAAGTTCGGTTTGAGTTGTACTTGCCCAGTCATTGACGCGCTTCATTGCTGTATGTACGAGAGAAGATTGTTCAAATATGTTACATGCACATCCGGTACATCGTCCACCTTCTTCTACAGAGCCGTCGGTATAGCACTGATAAACATCGTTACCCATACTCTGAGTACTTTCAGTGATGCTTTTCAGTGTTAACTGTTTTAACAATGTAGTGTGCACACTATCTTTCTTGGGCGCATTTACAAAATCAACTGATAGATCCCAGTTATCCCATGGAGTAATTGGCTGATTAATCATTAGTCGAGTTGGGTACATATTTAATATTTTGATGGAGTTGGCTACCTTGTAGAACCAATATACATAATCAGATTTCGTTCTTCTTCTATAGACCTCAGGTGAGTGTAGCATATTAGAAAGTTTAGCTTGAAACTTCATGTGTTGTCTAGATCTACTCAATGCCTTCACGCCGAAAACTGTGCTAATAGACAAGATCCTCTCACTTATGGTAGGTAATTTTAACTCTGCTCTCATGTTAACTATTCTCGTGGACTTTGGAGCCCCAAGGATGAGACGCATAGCTTCATTTTGCAAGGTTTCAAGAGATTTCAGCTCTTTGTCAGTATACAGTGTGAGATGTAGAGCATTGTAGTCAATCACAGAGCGTATAAATGATACATAAAACATTCTAGCAAGTCTCACGTTAAGCCCATGATTGACACCAACAAGGACCCGCAAGGGCTTTAATCTCTCCCAAAGTCTCCTCTTGAGAGAAGAAAGGTACCCAGGGTCGTTAATGGGGACACCAAGGTATCTGTAAGACTCGCAGTTCTCAAGTGCTCGCCCATCTATCATAGAGGAGTGGGTGCGCCTTCTCTAGCGCCTCCTCAGTGCTCCCACCACACTCACCCAAGACGCACCTATCATGCTCGAATCAAAGCAATTCTGGTTCGTCATATCCCACTGTTGTGTAGAGGCGGGCCATGGTGCACGAGCGTAAAACAGTGCTATCCCAGACGAAAAGGCCCCTGATCAAATTTGACCTTAAAACAGCCTTTAACTCAGAAGAAACGCGTTATTCCATTCTGTTCTTCATAATTTCTTCCGTGAAGTTATCCAGCAAATTGGCCTCTTCCCCCTTGCACCGTTTTCTATAGTCTTTAATATAACCACCAAAAGCATGGCCAAGCGAGTTTAACATTGGTTTGCTCAGAATGATTCACGAACAGTCAACTAGATCAGACTTCATTACCTTACCATGAAAGACGTTTTACGCCTCAAGTTCACATCACAGAGATTCTGAAAACAGCGAACTCCTGGTAGCTACTCTTGGGTCGAATGCCATCGATGAGGTCCTTGGTAAGAAGATCACTGATATCAAGAAGATAGATAATAGGATTGAAGCTCACGATATCCATAACCTTGGCACCGGATGCTGGAGGCAGGTGTTCACCAGCCTCCAGCAGCCCCTCAAGCTATCTTGAGGTTATCTTGAGATGATTTCGGGGCTTTAGTGTGCCCGCGGCCCGGTCCTCGACCAGGCCTCCACCCCCCAGGAAGCAGCCCGTGACAGCTGACTAACACCCAGGTACCTTATTTTACTGCTAGGTAACAGGAGCATAGGGTGAAAGAAACTCTGCCCATTGTTTCTCGCCGGCGCCTGGGATCGAACCCGGGACCACAGGATCACAAGTCCAGTGTGCTGTCCGCTCGGCCGACCGGCTCCCTGGGTACAGTCCACCATTTACTGAACTCTGTGCTAGAAGGAGCACTTAATAATCCCTCTTTTCAACGATCCACTTTGGCAACAAGTCACACCTTCTCTGTGAGGCGTTGGGGGGTTTGGGGTTAGAATTCGATGGGCACAGTCACCCACCTTCTTATCCCCCGCCCCCCTCAGCATTTGATGTCCTCAGCATTTGACGTCCTCAGCATTTGACGTCCTCAGCATCTGATGTCCTCAGCATTTGACGTCCTCAGCATTTGACGTCCTCAGCATCTGATGTCCTCAGCATCTGACGTCCTCAGCATCTGATGTCCTCAGCATCTGATGTCCTCAGTATCTGATGTCCTCAGCATCTGACGCCTTCAGCATCTGACGCCTTCAGCATCTGACGTCCTCAGCATCTGACGTCCTCAGCATCTGACGCCCTCAGCATCTGACGTCCTCAGCATCTGACGTCCTGAGCATCTGACGTCCTCAGCATCTGACGTCCTGAGCATCTGACGTCCTGAGCATCTGACGTCCTCAGCATCTGATGTCCTCAGCATCTGACGTCCTCAGCATCTGACGTCCTCAGCATCTGACGTCCTCAGCATCTGATGTCCTCAGCATCTGACGTCCTCAGCATCTGACGTCCTCAGCATCTGACGCCCTCAGCATCTGACGTCCTCAGCATCTGACGCCCTCAGCATCTGACGCCCTCAGCATCTGACGTCCTCAGCATCTGATGTCCTCAGCATCTGACGTCCTCAGCATCTGACGTCCTCAGCATCTGACGTCCTCAGCATCTGACATCTTCAGCATCTGACGTCCTCAGCAGCTGACGCCTTCAGCATCTGACGTCCTCAGCATCTGACGTCCTCAGCATCTGATGTCCTCAGCAGCTGACGTCCTCAGCACCTGATGTCCTCAGCATCTGATGTCCTCAGCATCTGATGTCTTCAGCAGCTGACGTCCTCAGCATCTGACATCTTCAGCATCTGACGTCCTCAGCATCTGATGTCCTCAGCATCTGATGTCCTCAGCAGCTGTCCTCAGCATCTGACGTCCTCAGCATCTGACGTCCTCAGCATCTAAAGTCCTAGTGAACGAAATCCTGCCGTTTAACTAAAACAACTTAGCAGGGGGTCGACTATCCTCTCATTAGACACTGCAGCACCCACCACAACGTGGCTTCCAGTGGCTACACTCTGAGCTGCTCTGTCTAAACCCCCACAAGCAATCCTGCTGGGACAGCCCCATCGCAGAGAGCAGCAACGATGGGTGTGGAAACTGCTCCATAACACAAGGTGGGAGGAACAGGTGCTGCAACAGGTACTCTGAGAGAGAACTCTATGAACATCAGAGGCCCGAGACTGTTCAACACGCTTCCACTACACATAAGGGACATAACTGGCCGACCCCTCACAGTGTTCAAGAGAGAACTGGATAAGCACCTCCAAAGGATACCTGATCAACCAGGCTGTGACTCATACGTCAGGCTGCGAGCAGCCGCGTCCAACAGCTTGGTTGATCAGTCCAGCAACCAGGAGGCCTGGTCGACGACCGGGCCGCGGGGACGCTAAGCCCCGGAAGCTCCTCAAGGTAACCTCAAGTTAGGTAAGGAGGAACCCCTCACTGACAGTGATAATGGCACCTCATGCAAGTGATTATTGTGCCAGCGACTCTCTCCGTATATCAACACCAGATACGGGCCTCATACGGCAAATCTGCCATTTTTTGTGCCGTGTATTAGGGCCTTGCTGCACCCAGTCCACACTGAATAAGTGTTTATAAGCGACGAGGTAGAGGCTGGTGGGTAAGGTTAGCCATGATTCGCTCGGGCAAAGCACAGGGAAAGGGAGGAATTGGGGAATTGGGCTTCGAAGTATAGCGGAGTTAATGGCATCATTGAGACGAGTCTCAGTAAGGATAGGAGCCTGTCTGGGAGAACACTGCGGGTTCCGAATGACTCGCTAAGTCTGATAAATCCCGCTGGTTGCACAGTTGAGATATCACAGTGCACCCGTGCAAGAGACAGCTGGCTGGTGTGAGCCCACGTGTTGCACACATCAGCCCTGGCTGGCACACTGACGCCAGTGCCAGGCACCCGCGAGGCTCCGGCACCCACCAGTGAATCAGTCAAGTACCCTAAGTAATCAGAACTGGATTATCAGTACAATTATATCAATATTTCTACGTTTGACACCTTTGGTGCTTGGGACAAAGGTGCCAAAAGTTTTCACAAGGTCTTATAGATTCACTGAAACAGCAAGAGCAACATAGGAGCCTTCGTATACTACCACGGGTGCCGTACATTCTCTTCTCCGAGGTGAAGGATCACAAGCCCCACACACATATAGAACACCAGCAAGTGAGGTGATGGAAAGAGGTGACAGGAATAAATCCACAAGGGCCGTGACGAGGATTCACCGAGACACAAATCCTGGTTTGTGTCTCGGAGAGGCTGCAGGATCAAGTTCAGTAGAACTTCTGGTTTCAACTCTTTTGACCATATCGTAGCTCAGTCGATTAAGGCAGAGTCTGGGATGCTCTCAGACGTAGGTTCGAATCCTCGTCACGGCCCTTGTGGATTTGTTCATTTGATTCATCAGGCTATTGTGATTTCTGTGTGTAGGTGAGAGGAGACCAAAGGACGGCACACGCTGATGGGAAACAATTTCCTGTAGGAACGAGAGACAAAGATCACTGGAGCGGACAACACCAAACATAACTCCGGAGACTCATGTAAACAAGATAACATCAGCAGCATAGTTTACACCAGTACAAGTCACAGCATCGCCATTCAGGAATCTAAATTCATTCAGGAGGTCGGCCGAGCGGACAGCACGTTGGACTTGTGATCCTGTGGTCCTGGGTTCGATCCCAGGCGCCGGCGAGAAACAATGGGCAGAGTTTCTTTCACCCTATGCCCCTGTTACCTAGCAGTAAAATAGGTACCTGGGTGTTAGTCAGCTGTCACGGGCTGCTTCCTGGGGGGTGGAGGCCTGGTCGAGGACCGGGCCGCGGGGACACTAAAGCCCCGAAATCATCTCAAGATAACCTCAAGATATGCCGCCCGCCGTGAACCCCTTAAACAAACACAAATAAACTGGAAAAGACTCAGATGATTGTAACAAAGCTCGTCCCACAATTACAAGAAGATGCGGTATAGAGGAAAACTGAAAGAACTAGACCTGACGGCGCGAAAAAAGATGACAGAGAGGAAAGATATGATCAAGACAGATAAAATACTTCGGGGGACTGACAGTGGGAAAAAAAAAGAGGATAGAACATTCATTTTGTCCCCCCTTAACTCGACTTCCGGTTCATCCTAGAACGCCACTTCTTATCTAAAATTGTCCACTAGATAGATAGATTAATCGTCCAAGCTTCAGCGTTCAAGAGAGCTCGGCATCTCACCCATTTAAAGTTTGATAATAGGTTGATAAAATAGATTTCCTCAACTATAAAAATAGATTTTTTTCCTTCCTATAAAAATAGGTTTCGTCCCCAAGGGCCTCAAATCATTCGCTTTACCGGATGAAATTCATGCCACGAGTTCCAGCTTATCCTGAAGGAAACCTATTCACAATGAATAGCTGTAGAACAAGAGTATATGGGGTGGAACCGTGAGATTACATGAGTAGGACCAAACTCTATTCATAACTTTATAAGTAGATTTGATAAGGAAATAGGCCAGAAATCCTTGCATTAGCCAACCGGTGGCTAAAAAGCCGGTGTCCAAGAGCTACATCCAAGCACACACACACACACACACACACACACACACACACACACACACACACACACACACACACACACACACACACACACACACACACACACACACACACAATGCACATATTTACACATATAACTCTGCAAATGATGGTGTTGATATGACCATGCAAGGAGTCACCGCAAAAGGTAATTCCCTGGAAGCGTCTTTTTGATACCGGAGCCGTTCCCTGCTCCTCCTCTTTCCTCTCAACATATATACATAAAAAAACTTTAAATAAGTTCGAGTATTTTACGAGGTCCGATGGTGGAGGGGAGGGCGGGGGGGTAGGGGGGTGCAGGGAAGTGAGAGAGGAGGGGGGGGAGGAATGAATGTAGGATAAGAGAAAGGGAAAGTAAAAGAGGTGAAGGAAGAGGGAAAGATGAAGAGAGAGAGAAAGAGAGAGAGAGAGATAGTGGGTAAGGGGGGTGATCGCTTTTCAGCAGAGAGGAGGAGTAGGAGGAAGAAGAGGCTGGAACTTAAGCGGTTTCTCCAGTGGTCACTCCATCTCAAGCGGGCGAAAGATAAACTTTGATTTACCATAATTTTAATCATTGCCATCGTCGGAACGCACTTTTTCATCCAGCCAGGAATGACCGCGGGCGTTGTATCTCCGAGCGCGGCCGAGGCGGCCAGAGGGCGCAACCCTCCGCCTGCCTCAGGGCCCGCCTTCCGCCCCTAAGTCCCCCGGCATCCAGGGGCCATTTTGGCCCCTCGGGCGAGCAGTACGTCATCGCCTGCTAGGTGATTGATGGATGCCGGGGCCGGGGCCCGGCAGGGCAGGGGGAGAGGGTCGTAATGTTATTCATAAGTGAATGTCGCTTTGGTGTCCAGTAAATCAGTGATAAGCTCTCCGGTACTGGCTATTTACGACCTCCTTGGCCGGGCCAAGTCCCTCCTGGCCGCGCTTTCCCGCTGGCCGCACGTGCTCAGACACGCACGCAAGTGTACGTGCACGCGCGGGTGAGTGTACACACGCACATAGTGGCGAGGAGAGGTGTAATGTATGAGGGACGTCAAACCGTGCAACACTATACAGGTGTGTGAGTCAAAACACCAAACATTTCACTTATGGTAAAAAGGAGACATGCTTGGAGTGACTCTGTACACATGTGGCTCAGGCTTGGGTACCAATATTAATGGTAATATGGTACAGTTGTTAATGATAATGTCACGAAGTGTAAACTATGTGGTATGTTAAGGGCTAACACCCTCACCCATTATGTTAAGGGCTAACACCCTCACCCATTATGTTAAGGGCTAACACCCTCACCCATTATGTTAAGGGCTAACACCCTCACCCATTATGTTAAGGGCTAACACCCTCACCCATTATGTTAAGGGCTAACACCCTCACCCATTATGTTAAGGGCTAACACCCTCACCCATTATGTTAAGGGCTAACACCCTCACCCATTATGTTAAGGGCTAACACCCTCACCCATTATGTTAAGGGCTAACACCCTCACCCATTATGTTAAGGGCTAACACCCTCACCCATTATGTTAAGGGCTAACACCCTCACCCATTATGTTAAGGGCTAACACCCTCACCCATTATGTTAAGGGCTAACACCCTCACCCATTATGTTAAGGGCTAACACCCTCACCCATTATGTTAAGGGCTAACACCCTCACCCATTATGTTAAGGGCTAACACCCTCACCCATTATGTTCTTGGTTGTCCGTTGATTAATGTATATAGAAACACTGAGATAAGGACTGTTCCTGAACAAATAGCGTAGATGTGTCACAACGGAAAGGTTGATGATATTCTGGAGAGATATAAGAATTTTGTACCAAGACTGTAACCTTTTGTTGAATTGTCTGAAGGATTATTGCAAATTATCTGTGTCCCTAGTCATACAAGTATTTGTGTGTACGTCTGGTATATATATATATATATATATATATATATATATATATATATATATATATATATATATATATATATATATATATATATATATATATATATATATATATATGCAATTGACGATCACAAAACACTGATCATTTTATGCGGAAAATCCACAGAGAAATATGAAATGAGGTGAACGTTTCGGCTTTGTTAAAGTCAGTCAGTCTGGTGTTGACAAAGGCTTTAACAAAGCCGAAACGTTCACCTCATTTCATATTTCTCTGTGGATTTTCTGCATATATATATATATATATATATATATATATATATATATATATATATATATATATATATATATATATATATATGAATGGGGTGATGAGAATAGCTTGAGCTACCTCATCCCTTTGTGTGTATTTATACCTCAATAAACTTATTATTTCAATTTCAATTTCACACTCATCCAACCAAAGCTGCTCCACAGCCACATCAGGAGGAAAACAGCAGTGAAGGAACAAGTGATGAAACTGAGAAAAGGGAGAGAACAGATACACAGAGAATGACAAGGAGGTATGCGAAGAACTCAACAAGAGATTCCAGGAGGTCTTCACAATAGAGCAAGGTCAAGCCCCTGTACCAAGAGAGGAGGCGGTAAGCCAAACAACCTTTTGAGGAATTTGAGCTCACTAGAGATGAGGTTAAAAGAAATCTATTGGAGCTGAATGTGAAAAAAAGGCTGTTGGGCCTGATAGAATCTCACCGTGGATACTAAAAGAGGGTGCAGAAGCACTAAGTGTGCCACTCTCTATGGTGTATAACAGGTCACTGGAAACAGGAGACCGTCCGGAAAGTTGGAAGACAGCTAATGTAGTCCCAACATACAAAAAGAGTGACAGGCAAGAAGCACTGAACTACAAGCCAGTTTCCCTAACTTGTATACCATGCAAGTTGATGAAGAAGATCGCGAGAAAAAGGCTCGTAGAACATCTGGAGGGAAAGAGCTTAATAACACACCACCAACATGGGTTAAGGGATGGTAAATCGTGCCTCACAGGTTTAATATAATTCTATGACCAAGCGACAAAAATTAGACAAGAAAGAGAAGGGTGGGCAGACTGCATTTTCTTGGACTGTCAGAAAGCCTTTGACACAGTACCCCATAAAAGGTTGTTACAAAAGTTGGAGCAGCAGGCAGGAGTAAAAGGTAAGGTGCTCCAGTGGATAAGGGAGTATCTAAGCAAAAGGAAACAGCGAGTAACTGTGAGGGGGAAGACATCAGAGTGGCGAGATGTCACAGGCAGAGTCCCACAGGGCTCTGTACTTGGACCCATCCTGTTTCTAATATATGTAAACGATCTTCCAGAGGGTATAGACTCATTCCTCTCAATGTTTACTGATGATGCAAAAATTATGAGAAGAATCAAGATAGATGAAGATAGACAGAGACTACAGGATGACCTGGACAGACTGGAGGAATGGTCCAGAAAATGGCTACTAAAGTTCAACTCAAGAAAGTGTAAAGTAATGAAATTGAGCGAAGGGAGCAGGAGGCTGAACACAAGGTACCATCTTGGAGGTGATATCCTGCAAGAGTCAAATAGAGAGAAAGATCTGGGGGTCGATATCACACCGAACCTGTCCCCAGAGGCCCACATCAAAAGGATATCATCAGCGGCATATGCTAGATTGGCCAACAAAGAACTGCCTTTAGAATCTTGTGTAAGGAATCGTTCAGAACCTTGTATACCACTTATGTCAGACCAATCCTGAAGTATGCAGCTCCAGCCTGGAGTCCATACCTAGTTAAGCATAAAGCAAAGTAAGAGAAGATTGAAAGGTATGCCACCAGACTAGTACCAGAACTGAGAGGTATGAGCTACGAGGAAAGCCTACGGGAGCTAAACCCAATGTCCCTGGAAGACAGAAGAGTAAGGAGAGACGTGATCACCACCTACAAAATTCTCAGGGGAATTCACAGGGTTATCTTGAGATGATTTCGGGGCTTTTTTAGTGTCCCCGCGGCCCGGTCCTCGACCAGGCCTCCACCCCCAGGATGCAGCCCGTGACAGCTGACTAACACCCAGGTACCTATTTTACTGCTAGGTAACAGGGACATAGGGTGAAATTGTTTCTTTATTTGTTTTTCTCTGTTTTTCTCTGGCCATTGTTTCTCACCGGCGCCTGGGATCGAACCCAGGACCACAGGATCACAAGTCCAGCGTACTGTCCGCTCGGCCGGCTCCGGGAGGACAAAGACAAACTATTTAGCACGGGTGGAACACGAACAAGGGGACACAGGTGGAAACTTAGTACCCAAATGAGCCACAGAGGCATTAGAATTTTGTTCAGTATCAGAGTAGTTAACAGACGGTATGCATTAAGCAGTGATGTGGTGGAGGCTGACTCCTTACACAGTTTCAAATGTAGATATGATAGAGCCCAGTAGGCTCAGGAATCTGTACACCAGTTGATTGACAGTTGAGAGGCGGGACCAAAGAGCCAGAGCTCAACCCCCGCAAGGTAAGTATACACTTCTTTCCTATTCCTCCCACAGTGTGTACCACCACAACCCACCACCCCCACCTCCCATGTACCCCCCCCCCCACCACCCCCACCTCCCCCTCCCAGCATCTCATAAAAATGGCCGTACACTTTATCTGGTGAGGTTCCCCGGAATATCTCACACTATTTACGGTCCTCACTTGATCAACCATTTTCCTTCTTCAAATGGCCTCCATGTTGACTCCTGTGTTTGATTTGTTGGTCGAAGGGAGAGGGAGAAGGGAGAGGGAGAAGGGAGAGGGAGAAGGGAGAGGGAGAAGGGAGAGGGAGAAGGGAGAGGGAGGCGAAAGAAGAATAAGGAAGAGGGAAGATGTAAAGGGAAAGGAACAGAAGCATTAAAAGAATAAAACTTAAGTGGTGTATAAAGGGTGGAAAAAGATAAAAAAATTAGTGTATACATATTATGACTTGTAATCGTCTTTGATTTTGTATAAGGTAGTATGAGTGATTAAGACATGCTGTTAAGGTGACATGCTGTATGCAAACGTAGCAGTTTGATCATGAAAAGGAGGAGTGAGTAACTATTAACAGCAAAAAAAACTTATAAATAATCAACCTAGCTTAGACTAGGCTTCTCTTTTTATGTGAATATCTTTCCGTTTTCACTAATTTAAGCTCGAAATTTTTAAATATTCCGCATATAAAGTATACTGTTTAATTGATAATATATTATCGGCTATATGCAAATATATATAGACCTAAATAAATTTATAGAAATTATAAGTTCACATAATTTGTCCTGTAATATATATATATATATTTATATATATATATATATATATATATATATATATATATATATATATATATATATATATATATATATATATATATATATATATATATATATATATATATATATATATATATATATATATATATATATATATATATATATATATATATATATATATATATATATATATATATATATATATATAAGATGGTACGAGAAGGATTGACCTGGCCCTGGCGGGGGTCGAGACTTATATAAATATAGTTTTTCCAGCACTAATTGAACTAAGTGTTTTAGATATTGGAACATGTGATTGATGTTGAAATTTGTTGACAACAAAAATCCTCTCGCAATTTGTAAAGTGACGCTCAACTGAAGAAGGATTTGTTGTTGTGTATAATGGAATTATGATTTTTCTTCCTGGGGGAAACTGATTTGATTAATTCCAAAATATAATGGGAAAATATCGTGGTACTTAACGTCTTATAAACTGTTATATCTGTGTATGCTTTCTCCTGCTCTCATGGTGGTATAGAAAGAAATACACACACACATACACATACGCACACATACACACACACATACACATACACACACATATATACACACACACACACACACACACACACACACACACACACACACACACACAGAGTGAGTGAATCACCACATTCAAGATTCTGAAGGGGATTGATAGGGTAGATAAAGACAGTCTATTTAACACAAGGGGCACACGTACTAGGGGACACAGGTGGAAACTGAGTGCCCAAATGAGCCACAGAGATATTAGAAAGAACTTTTTTAGTGTCAGAGTGGTTGACAAATGGAATGCATTAGGAAGTGATGTGGTGGAGGCTGACTCCATACACAGTTTCAAGTGTAGATATGACAGAGCCCGATAGGCTCAGGAATCTGTACACCTGTTGATTGACGGTTGAGAGGCGGGACCAAAGAGCCAGAGCTCAACCCCCGCAAACACAACTAGGTGAGCACACAGAGTGAGTGAAGCAGATCCTGACATAGTTGCAATTGTGGAAACTAAAATTAATGACATGATCTCAGATGCAATCTTTCCTGAAGGGTACCAGGTGATACGAAAAGAGAGGACACAGAGACAGGGAGGGGGAGTGGCACTCCTAATAAAGCGGAAATGGAAGTTTGAAGACCTGGGAAATCGAGTTACCAATGAGTGCACAAGCTTCATACATGGAACTCTGACAGTAGATGGGAGGAAGATTGTGATCTTGGTAATCTACAATCCCCCACCAAACCGTAGAAGACCCAGGCAGGAGTATGATGACAACAACAAGGCATGTATAGATGAACTGCAGAAGGCAGCAACACTAGCCCACAGAATGAGAGCGAAGCTGCTGATCATGGGGGACCTAAATCATGGAGAGATAAATTGGGAATCAAGGAATCCCCATGGAGGGGACGAAACGTGGGAGCAAAATTAGTAGATGTTATAGACAGGAATTTCCTAACACAATATGTGAAGGAAGACACAAGGGAAAGCGGAGGAGATGCACCGAGCCTATTAGACCTGATTTTCACCCAGAACGTAGAAGATATCGAGAATTTAGAGCATGAAATACCTCTAGGGGCCAGTGACCATTGTGTCCTAGTCTTTGACTACATGATGGAATTCAAACTTATGACCATGGGACAAGAGATCTGGGAAAGGAGAGTTGACTACAGGAAAGGGGACTATAAGAGGATAAGGGACTATCTGGATGAAGTGCAGTGGGAGGAAGAAATTAGAGGAAAAACAGTCCAAGATATGATGGACCTTGTCATACAGAAATGCCAGGAGGCCGAAGAGAGATTTATACCAACAGTAAAGGGAAAAAATAAGAAGGAATATAATAACCCATGGTTTAATAGACAGTGTCAGGAAGCAAAAATGGCCAGCAGGCGGGAGTGGAGGAAGTACAGAAGACAAAGGACAGAGGACAACAGGATCAGATACAACAGAGCTAGGAACGATTACATTAACATAAGACGAACATCGGAAAGGGACTATGAGAACGATATTGCAATCAAAGCGAAAAAACAACCTAAGTTACTACACAGTCATATAAGAAGAAAAATGTCGGTGAACGACCAAGTGACAAGACTAAGGACAACAGAGGGGGCACATACTGAAAGTGACAAGGAAATCTGCGAGGCACTGAATGCCAGTTTCCATGGAGTGTTCACTACCGAGCCTGAGCAGCTCCCATTGTTTGAAGGGGTTACCCTAAATGAAAGACTATCAGATATAGAGGTGACAGCAGAGGAGGTAATGAAACAGTTGACAACTCTAGATGCAACTAAAGCAATTGGACCAGACAAAGTATCACCGTGGATACTAAAAGAAGCAGCGCAGGCCCTCAGCGTGCCTCTGGCAATGATCTTTAATGAGTCACTTATGTCGGGAGAATTGCCCAGTTGCTGGAAGAAGGCAAATGTCGTGCCGATCTTCAAGAAAGGTGATAGGGAGGAGGCACTTAACTATAGACCTGTATCACTGACAAGCATCCCCTGTAAAATACTGGAAAGAATAATTAGGCTACGACTGGTTGCACACCTGGAGAACATTAGGTTTGTGAACAAATATCAACATGGGTTCTGGACAGGGAAATCGTGCCTAACAAACCTTCTGGAATTCTATGATAAAATAACGAGGATAAGACAGGACAGAGATGGTTGGGCAGACTGTATATTTCTGGACTGCCAAAAAGCCTTTGATACAGTACTGCACATGAGACTGCTGTTCAAGCTCGAGAGGCAGGCGGGGGTGGGTGGAAAGGTCCTAGCATGGATAAGGAACTACCTAACAGGAAGGAGCCAAAGAGTTACGGTAAGGGGCGAGAAGTCGGACTGGCGAACAGTAACAAGTGGAGTACCACAAGGATCGGTGCTGGGACCAATTCTATTTCTTGTATATGTTAACGACATGTTTACAGGCGTAGAGTCCTACATGTCGATGTTTGCGGATGACGCAAAGTTGATGAGAAGAGTTGTGATAGATAAGGATTGCAGGATCCTCCAAGAGGACCTGAACAGGTTGCAGAGATGGTCAGAGAAATGGCTACTGGAATTCAACACGAGCAAATGTAAAGTTATGGAAATGGGACTAGGAGATAGGAGACCAAAGGGACAGTACACAATGAAGGGGAACAGCCTACCTGTGACGACGCGCGAAAGAGACCTGGGTGTGGACGTAACACCTAATCTATCTCCTGAGGCACATATAAATAGGATAACGACAGCAGCGTACTCTACACTGGCAAAAGTTAGAACATCATTCAGAAACCTAAGTAAGGAGGCATTTAGGGCGCTTTACACTGCCTACGTGAGGCCAGTCTTAGAGTATGCCGCCTCATCATGGAGTCCCCATCTGAAGAAGCATAGAATGAAACTGGAAAAGGTTCAAAGGTTTGCAACGAGACTCGTCCCAGAGCTACGAGGGATGGGGTATGAGGAGCGCCTGAGTGAACTGTGCCTTACGACACTAGAAAGAAGAAGGGAGAGGTGGGACATGATAGGAACGTATAAGATACTCAGAGGAATTGACAGAGTGGACATAGACGAAATGTTCACACGGAATAGTAACAGAACGAGGGGACATGGATGGAAGCTTGAAACTCAGATGAGTCACAGAGATGTTAGGAAGTTTTCTTTTAGCGTGAGAGTAGTGGAAAAATGGAATGCACTTCAGGAACAGGTTGTGGAAGCAAATACTATTCATAATTTTAAATCCAGGTATGATAGGGAAATGGGACAGGAGTCATTGCTGTAAACAACCGATGCTCGAAAGGCGGGATCCAAGAGTCAATGCTCGATCCTGCAGACACAACTAGGTGAGTACAACTAGGTGAGTACACACACACACACATAGTTTTCTCTTTTCATAATTTTAAAACCACGTATGATAGGGAAATGGGACCGGAGTCATTGCTGAAAACAACCGATGGCTAGAAAGGCGGGATCCTGCAGGCATATATAGGTGAGTACAAACAGGTGAGTACACACACACACACACACACACACACACACACACACACACACACACACACACACACACACACACACACACACAAGAGGGGGATACCCGGTGGTGCCCGGGACATCCCCAAAAGGTTGCGACACGAAGTATCAGGTTTTTAAAGTCATTGCTATATATGTGTTTTTTTTGTAAATTGTAACGCAAAAAAACATTGAAAATGATTCTGTAAAAGAGCAAAACCATTTTTTTTTAAATTTAAGCACTATGAAAATTAATTGGAACAGGTTAAAAAAATTGTAATGTATCATTTGGACGTAACTAACACACCTGTCATCTTGTCACGTGTCTCATACACCTGCTATATGAGGAAGTTTGAAGACAGGTGTTTCATTGCTACATATTTTAATTACAGGTGTACCAATGTTGTAGTGATTTAATTACAGGTGTACCAATGTTGTAGTGATTTAATTACAGGTGTACCAATGTTGTAATGATTTAATTACAGGTGTACCAATGTTGTAATGATTTAATTACAGGTGTACCAATGTTGTAATGATTTAATTACAGGTGTACCAATGTTGTAATGATTTAATTACAGGTGTACCAATGTTGTAATGGTTTAATTACAGGTGTACCAATGTTGTAATGATTTAATTACAGGTGTATCAATGATGTATGGGGCTAATTACAGGTGTACCAATGTTGAATGGTTTAATTACAGGTGTACCAATGTTGTAATGATTTAATTACAGGTGTATCAATGATGTATGGGGCTAATTACAGGTGTACCAATGTGGAATGGTTTAATTACAGGTGTACCAATGTTGTAATGATTTAATTACAGGTGTACCAATGTTGAATGATTTAATTACAGGTGTACCAATGTTGAATGGTTTAATTACAGGTGTACCAATGTTGTAATGATTTAATTACAGGTGTACCAATGTTGTATGGGTTTAATTACAGGTGTACCAATGTTGAATGGTTTAATTACAGGTGTACCAATGTTGTAATGATTTAATTACAGGTGTACCAATGTTGTATGGGTTTAATTACAGGTGTACCAATGTTGTAATGATTTAATTACAGGTGTACCAATGTTGTATGGGTTTAATTACAGGTGTACCAATGTTGAATGGTTTAATTACAGGTGTACCAATGTTGTAATGATTTAATTACAGGTGTACCAATGTTGAATGGTTTAATTACAGGTGTACCAATGTTGTAATGATTTAATTACAGGTGTACCAATGTTGTATGGGCTAAATTACAGGTGTACCAATGTTTTATAGTGTAACAAACTAGGCTGGTTGTGAGAATTATTCCAGAAGGTTCCAGAAGTTTCGTGTAAGGACCTGACGCTCAACAACGCACATTCCTCTGGGAATTAGCAGGTCTGAGTCACAAATGGCGGGCATCTTTGTTCATAGTTTTGTATAATGAATCATCCTATAGTATTCAGTAATTTAGAGAAATTAGCCTTTATTCATTTTGTATTAAAATTGTATTGTATAATATTACTGGGTACAATATCAAGAGTATTCTAATTGAGTTAAGTCACCATCAGTGACGTCACGAATCAGATCTAAGTTGTAAGGTGGAGTGACCGGCGGTCATAGGTCATCAGGGTTGACATGTCTACTATTTCTCAAAGTTCAATTAACCATTTTGGGGATCGGGAACAGCTCTGCCGTTAGATGCTTGTGTAATTTAATTTCAGTAAAATAATTCAACCAGTCTGGATCAATTAAGTACAACAGAGGTTAATTGTTATAACTTAAACCTGGCTAAGTAACTTGGTAAAACTTAGACTATGCGGAACAATACAATGCTCTAGTCTGGGCTAGACCAGACGAGGAGAAATCAGTGTGGACACAAGATCAACTGGGAGAGGTCAACCATCTTACCCCTCCCCCAAGACCAGCCCAACATCTTTAGCTGGTAAAACATAGAGGTATAGTTGCTATTTGTTATTTATAGGGATAGTCACATTGCCATTCAGGTCAAGTAGGGAGTGTTAAAGTGACAGGGAGTGAACATATTTAGATTTTGTTTTAGTTTTTCTTTTAATAAATTAATTAGTTAATAATTTGCATTTTTATTATTTCCATGTGTTTATGTGTATACTTGTCCTGGTCACGTGGTCCACAGAGGCAGAGTTGAATTGGGCGCCGATTCTAACATCGAATCGGAATTCATCATTCCCGTCTAATTAATTCCACACTTAAGAACTCTCAAGGTCATCGGTTATAGTGGGGATCAAGCCCCAAGGTTGATTAATTAGCATGATCGATCCAGACCTCGATCATTGCTCAGTGTTACTGGTCTGGTGGTGGCGGCGAGTAGTGGGATTGATGACTACGACGTGCAATTTTCATTTTTTCCAATGCACGTCGTAGCTTCAGGGGTTTTTGATAGCTACGACGTGCAATTTTCATTTTTTCCAAAGCACGTCGTAGCTTCAGGGGTTTTTTGATGACTACGACGTGCAATTTTCATTTTTTCCAATGCACGTCGTAGCTTCAGGGGTTTTTGATAGCTACGACGTGCAATTTTCATTTTTTCCAAAGCACGTCGTAGCTTCAGGGGTTTTTTGATAGCTACGACGTGCAATTTTCATTTTTTCCAAAGCACGTCGTAGCTTCAGGGGTTTTTGATAGCTACGACCGGCTTTTTTCATTTTTTCCAAAGCCTGTCGTAGCTTCAGGGGTTTTTGATAGCTACGACCGGCTTTTTTCATTTTTTCCAAAGCCGGTCGTAGCTTCAGGGGTTTTTCCTGTTTTTTTCCCTATGTCGGTCGTAGCATCTGGGGTTTTTCCTGTTTTTTTTCCCTATGTCTGTCGTAGCTTCAGGGGTTTTTCTGAATTTTTTTGTTCCTATGCCGGTCGTAGCATCATAGTTTTTTGTTCCTAGGGATTAAAAAGCTGGTCCCTGGCATCCCCAAATTTCGTTTGCTTAGTGACCCTGCACAGACATTGCTAATGGTCAATGACGTCACCAGGTAGCCGATCAGCATTCCTGCACCGGCATGTTCGAGGAGATTAAAAAGCCTGTCGTAGCATCATGGGTTTTGCGATACAACAGTATCCTTGAAACCTAATATAAAATACCATCATCCCTAGTCTATTTTTAATTTCATATTTACTTCCAACCATCACCCATTACATTTATCAAAGGGGATCATGCATGTGAGGGAAGAACATAACTTCAGCACTGCAAGAAGTGTTGTGTGTATTTTCAAGTTCGTCCCCTGCTGCCTGTATTTACCCAGGTCTTTTTCCTAAATATAAAACTTATCCAATTCATTCCTATTCTGTTTCATGTCCATACGTATAATAGGTTATAAATATTCTCCTTTAGTATGACCATTCAGTCACACCTCTATCATGTCACCCCTATTTCTTCTTCTTCGTCATCGTTCTAGAGAATGTAATTTGAGCTATGACAATCTTTCTTGAAGGATCGTTTATTATGCATAGGGCAAAAAACAGTAACCCTGAAACCTAATGTAAAATACCATCAACCCTAGACTATTTTAAATTTCCTATTTACTTCCAACCATCGGTCATTGCATGAAACAAAAGGGGAGCACCACTGCAAGAAGTTATTTGTGTATTTTTCTAGTTCTTCCCCTGTTACCTATATTCACCCAGGTCGTTTTCCTAAATATATAACTTATCCAATTCATTCCTGTTCTGTTTCATGTTGATACATATAATGGGTCATTAATATTCCCCTTTACTATCATTCACAGCTCTATCATGTCACCTCTATTTCTTTGCCTTTCTAGAGAAAGTAATTTAAAGCTTTGTCAATCTTTCTTCAGAAATTGCTTATTGAGCATAGGGCAAAATAAAAATGAAAACTTACTATCTTTCATTTGTATGAAAACAGTCCCCTGCCAGGCGTAGTGACTTCAATGCGATTTCAGTACTAATCCAATATTACTGTATAAACTAACAGTACCCTGCCAGGCATGGAGACTTCAATGCGATTTCAGTACTAATCCAACATTACTGTATAAACTAACAGTCCCCTGCCAGGCATGGTGACTTCAATGAAAAGCAAGCCTCTCATGTTTTGAAATAAAGCCTTCGTTTCTGACGTCATCATCCCTAATGTGGCGCGAGGCGCGCTAAATGCGGATCCCAGGAGGTTCACACATAAGTGTGAACTCTTAATCAGGCTTAATACCTCACCTATACTCTATGCTTCATCAGAGTTGATATTCAGCTACAATAGCTCGTATTTTCGCTCATTACTTATATTTTCTGTTATTCATAAACCCGGTCAAACCTTCCTAACCTAACCTAACCTAACATATTATTTATAACAAACAAATACATTCTACAGAACAGTTATTGTTGTTGTTTAGTGACATCGTGAAAAGCGAGCTCAGGTATAGGGACAATGTATTGATAGTCATTAGCATATAGGTGTGAAGGTATTACAGTACCTTACTGGTCAACTATGTATGACGTCACCAGACAACCAATGCGACCTTTGGCGTCCTACTGGCATGTGTATTTGATGTTATTATTCAAAAATGACTAGACTAACCATCCCCACCTAACCTAATCAGAGGTTTAAGAATATACATTGTATAGGTTTCTATTATTTTATTAGTAATAAAAGTTTACATACATTCTACAGACCAGTTATTGTTGTTGTTTAGTGACATCGTGAAAAGCGAACTCAGGTATAGGGATAAGGTATTTCTGGTCATTAGCATATAGGTGTAAAGGTACCTTACTGGTCCACTATGTATGACGTCACCAGACAACCAATGCGACCTTTGGCGTCCTACTGGCATGAGTATTTAATGTTATTATTCAAAAATGACTAGACTAACCATCCCCACCTAACCTAATCAGAGGTTTAAGAACATACATTTTAGTCATCCACAACTGTAATCATTATTCAGTGATAAGTTCAAAAGTATAACAGAAGCCCAAATGTCGTACTGCAATTTAAGCAGAATCGTACATCTGGCAGCATAGCAGGTGAGCTGAACATAAGAATAAAGGTAACTGCAGAGGTCCTATTGGCCCATACGAGGCAGCTCCTATATATTTCCACCCAGTCTCATTCATGTCCACCCTATTCTTAAAACAACCAAGGGATCCCACTTAAAGTATTAGTTTACAATAATAGTTTTAATAAATAGCTCTTATTCTAGTTTTATACACAACAGCAATTATGAAACCCTATAGCTAGATATTCTACTATAATCCACAAGTAGTTACCACACATCTGGCAGTACAGCGGATTAGTGGCTGTGTTCATAGGCTAGTCAACTGTCCTCACATCCATCAAATAGATATCCAAATGTCGCACCTCAATTCATCCATCTAGCAACTCAGCTGGATGTTAGCCACTATATTCATAGGCTAATCATTTCTACACCTCAAAAAATCCTAGTCTTGCTACTCAAATCAGCTAACTTGTTTCTAAACCAACACTCGCAAAAACAATCATGCATACCTACACATACTTCAAAACCTATGCATTCATAGAGAATAGCCTAGTTTTTTGCCACCATTTCCCCATTAATCAGATGTAATTTATGCCATACACACAGAAAATACATCATTTACACACCAAATATGCCATTTATGCATAAAATATATTATTTACACTCAAAATATACCATCACATAAAAATATGAGATTTTCATACAAAATGTCAGTTGCAAACAAAAATATACCATTTACACAATATTGCATGTACACTCAGAGTATGACATTTACACAAAGTACGGTATTTTGCACAAATATATCAAAATGCTTATGCATTTAGACAATCAAAAATGCGCTTTCACTAAAATTATACAATTTCACAAACGTAATTTTCACAAATTACCCACACATTGTCTCATAAACCAAAATACACTTACACTATGAAGATCTATTTTATCAAATTACAGAGCTTACACAAAATACACAATTTTCACACACAAATACAGTTGCACCAGTTCCACTTCAACAAATTAAAAACACAACTTGCATAAATGCACTATTATCACAAAAATTATTATAAAACATGGACGATTATTACACAGTTTGTGTAATTATTTTACATCTTTGCACAATTAATACAAGAAAACTTGCTATATAATTACTCAACTTGCACAATGACAATCAATACGCAAAGGTATAAATAAACAATTCGTCCATATGCAATTACACAACATGCGCAATTAATACACAACTTATACAATATTACACATCTTTCATAATTATTACACACAACTTGCACAAATGCATATCTAGCACAAATACGTGCAATACATAACTACCCCAAATATGAAAATACACAACTAGCATAAATACACGATTTACACAAATACAATTGCAATATTTACACAACTAGCTCAAAAATATAATACACAACTTGCCAAAATATGAACAATACATAACTAGCACATATTCATTAAATACACAACTAAGCAATTTCCGCAAATACACATACAAAAACATATACAATTAATACAGACAACTTGCACAAAACAATACACAATTTATAGAAATATAATCAATACATAATTTCAATAATCATACAACATATGCAAAATACATAATCTGCACAATTAATACACAAGTATATTAATTGTGCTATATATGTACAAACACAACCAACTGGGTCAAACAATACACAATTTGCATAATATTTTTCTGGGTATATTTAGGACATTAATTATAATATGCTGAGTTTAACCAACTCCCCAAAAGTCAGAATTTCACATATAAAAATGTTTCTTATAACTTCCAATGAGCTCAATATATAAAACATTCTTTTTCCATTAAGATATCAACATTATTAGTGCTAAACTATTCATCTAACATATGTCCACTGTTTTTATGTCTTATTAATACCTTCCTTGTTACATTCTCTCCAATCAGACCACCATATTTATGTATTTATTCAAACCATCTAACAGACTTATTTGTTCTAGCCTTAGTTATGTTAGGGCAGGTGGGGTTAGGTGGAGTCAGTATTTTCTATGATAATTTTAGACAAATTTGCTATATCTTATCAAAATGCATCCTGTTAAAACTTAAATTCATCTAAATCTATCAAAAATATACTTATACTACGCAATTTGACTAAATTCTACCTAGCTAAACTTACTAAATATGAGCATCCCATATCCTCACATACAAGCCTATGTCGCCTCTGTCCATACATTATATGAGTCTGTCATATAGCACGAACCCCAAATAGGAAAATTTACACTATTTCATAAACATACTAGTTCATTACCCTAAGATATTATATATGTCCTTCCCTACACGACCTCACCAAACCTGACCTAGCATATCCAACCCTGGATTTGGTAAAAGTTGGCGAAATGTATGCTATGCCACCTAAATTTCACCAAATTTAAGGCAATTTCCACCAAATATACCCAAATGTTGTGTATCATAGCATCGCCAAAGCCCATTTTCACCTATTCCATACTATCCTACACAACCTCACCTAACCTGACCTAGCATATCCAAACCTGGATTTGGTTAAAGTCGACGAAATTCATGCTATGCCACCTAAATTTGACCAAATATACCCAAATGTTTCATATCACAGCACTGCCAAAGCCCATTTTTACCTACATTTTCTCCTATTCCATCCTACCCTACGCAACCTTACCTAACCTATCCTAGCATATCCAAACCCAGATTTGGTTAAAGTCGGCGAAATTTAAGCTATCCCACCTAAATTCTAACTAATTTAAGGCAATTCCCACCAAATATATCCAAATGTTCTGTATCACAGCACTGCCAAAGCCCATTTTTACCTACATTTTCTCCTATACCATCCTACCCTACGCAACCTCACCTAACCTATCCTAGCATATCCAAACCTAGATTTGGTTAAAGTAGGCGAAATTTAAGTTATCCCATATAAATTTGACCTAATTTAAGACAATTTCCACCAAATATACCCAAAAATGTTTTGGAACATAGCACGGCCAAAGCTCATTTAGCTGAGTTTTCACCTATTCCAACCTGCCCTAGACAACCCTACCCATCCTCTCCTGGCATATCCAAAGTCAGATTTGATTATAGTTGGCGAAATTTATGCCTTTCCAACCTAAATTTTACCTAATTTAAGCCAATTTCCACCGAATATACCCAAATGTTTTGTATCTTAGCATGGTCAAAGTTCATTTCACCCAAGTTTTTCACCTATTCCATCTTACCTTACACAGCCTTACCTAACCTGACCTAGCATATCCCAAGCTAGATTTGATTAGAGTTCGTGAAATTTATGCTTACTGACCTAAATTCAACCTAATTTAAGACAATTTCTACCAATATACCCAAAATGATTTGTTACATAGCTCAGCCAAAGACCATTTTACCCGAGTTTTCACATATTCCAACCTACCCTACATAGCCTTACCTATCCCTGACCTAGCAGATTTGATTAAAGTTGGGGAAATGTAAGCTATTGCCATCAAATTGGAGACAATTTCCACCAAATATGCCTAAATGTTGTGTATCATAGCACAGCCAAAAACCCATTTTACCCACATTTTCATCCATTCCATCTGAACCTGGACCTAGCCTCTGATACTACATATACTCAGAGAAGTGATGTTTTTTGGATATGTACCTAAATGCCCGTGCCTAACCTGCAAGAGTCTTGGAGCTTTGTTGAATATTTTACCTATTTTTCTTCAAAAAACTTAAGTTTTGGATATGAACCTATCCGCACTGTGCCTAACCTGCTAGGATCTTTGTTGAACATTGTAACCATATTCACAGAAAAGTGATGTTTTGGATATGGACCTAACAGACCCTCTCCTTTAAAACTTGGAACTGTGTTCAATATTGTAGATATAGTGTTGGGTATGTGTTTTGTTTTTACACAGCAACCCAACCGTCCTGGACCTAACCTCCCTTCATCTAACTTCAAATTTATCGTAAATATGGAAGGAACGTGTTGTTTGTGCATCAACCCAACCGTCCTTGACCTAACCTCCATTTATCAAACTTCAAATTTATCATAAATATGGGAGGACCGTGTTATTTGTGCATCAACCCAGCCGTCCTGGGCCTAACCTCCCTTTATCTAACTTCAAATTTATTGTATTTATGGGAAGAAGGTGTTGTTCATGCATCAACCCAACCTCCCTGGACCTAACCTCTGATACACGAATCTTGGTTCAACATTGCATCATACTCGTAGCATATTTTTTTCACATAATTCAACCATCCTCAACCTAACCTCTTTTACCTGGGGGAGGGAGGTTAATGGAAAATATGATAATAATGGGAATTTTCTCTACATCAGTTCAACTTAACCATCCTTAACCTAACCTTAGTTAGAAAGGGATATAACTCACCAAAACTATTTAATTACCATTTACCTTATTTTCCTTATCCTAACCCATAACCAGAGGGTTTAGACCCCCCTTTACCTCGAAATTAGAGTACAGGGCTAAATTAGGGAATGATAGGTTTATGTGCGAAAATATATTCCTACCTTAAATATATAGTATAATTTCGAGGTAAAGGGGGGTCTAAACCCTCTGGTTATGGGTTAGGATAAGGAAAATAAGGTAAATGGTAATTAAATAGTTTTGGTGAGTTATATCCCTTTCTAACTAAGGTTAGGTTAAGGATGGTTAAGTTGAACTGATGTAGAGAAAATTCCCATTATTATCATATTTTCCATTAACCTCCCTCCCCCAGGTAAAAGAGGTTAGGTTGAGGATGGTTGAATTATGTGAAAAAAATATGCTACGAGTATGATGCAATGTTGAACCAAGATTCGTGTATCAGAGGTTAGGTCCAGGGAGGTTGGGTTGATGCATGAACAACACCTTCTTCCCATAAATACAATAAATTTGAAGTTAGATAAAGGGAGGTTAGGCCCAGGACGGCTGGGTTGATGCACAAATAACACGGTCCTCCCATATTTATGATAAATTTGAAGTTTGATAAATGGAGGTTAGGTCAAGGACGGTTGGGTTGATGCACAAACAACACGTTCCTTCCATATTTACGATAAATTTGAAGTTAGATGAAGGGAGGTTAGGTCCAGGACGGTTGGGTTGCTGTGTAAAAACAAAACACACACCCAACACTATATCTACAATATTGAACACAGTTCCAAGTTTTAAAGGAGAGGGTCTGTTAGGTCCATATCCAAAACATCACTTTTCTGTGTATATGGTTACAATGTTCAACAAAGATCCTAGCAGGTTAGGCACAGTGCGGATAGGTTCATATCCAAAACTTAAGTTTTTTGAAGAAAAATAGGTAAAATATTCAACAAAGCTCCAAGACTCTTGCAGGTTAGGCACGGGCATTTAGGTACATATCCAAAAAACATCACTTCTCTGAGTATATGTAGTATCAGAGGCTAGGTCCAGGTTCAGATGGAATGGATGAAAATGTGGGTAAAATGGGTTTTTGGCTGTGCTATGATACACAACATTTAGGCATATTTGGTGGAAATTGTCTCCAATTTGATGGCAATAGCTTACATTTCCCCAACTTTAATCAAATCTGCTAGGTCAGGGATAGGTAAGGCTATGTAGGGTAGGTTGGAATATGTGAAAACTCGGGTAAAATGGTCTTTGGCTGAGCTATGTAACAAATCATTTTGGGTATATTGGTAGAAATTGTCTTAAATTAGGTTGAATTTAGGTCAGTAAGCATAAATTTCACGAACTCTAATCAAATCTAGCTTGGGATATGCTAGGTCAGGTTAGGTAAGGCTGTGTAAGGTAAGATGGAATAGGTGAAAAACTTGGGTGAAATGAACTTTGACCATGCTAAGATACAAAACATTTGGGTATATTCGGTGGAAATTGGCTTAAATTAGGTAAAATTTAGGTTGGAAAGGCATAAATTTCGCCAACTATAATCAAATCTGACTTTGGATATGCCAGGAGAGGATGGGTAGGGTTGTCTAGGGCAGGTTGGAATAGGTGAAAACTCAGCTAAATGAGCTTTGGCCGTGCTATGTTCCAAAACATTTTTGGGTATATTTGGTGGAAATTGTCTTAAATTAGGTCAAATTTATATGGGATAACTTAAATTTCGCCTACTTTAACCAAATCTAGGTTTGGATATGCTAGGATAGGTTAGGTGAGGTTGCGTAGGGTAGGATGGTATAGGAGAAAATGTAGGTAAAAATGGGCTTTGGCAGTGCTGTGATACAGAACATTTGGATATATTTGGTGGGAATTGCCTTAAATTAGTTAGAATTTAGGTGGGATAGCTTAAATTTCGCCGACTTTAACCAAATCTGGGTTTGGATATGCTAGGATAGGTTAGGTAAGGTTGCGTAGGGTAGGATGGAATAGGAGAAAATGTAGGTAAAAATGGGCTTTGGCAGTGCTGTGATATGAAACATTTGGGTATATTTGGTCAAATTTAGGTGGCATAGCATGAATTTCGTCGACTTTAACCAAATCCAGGTTTGGATATGCTAGGTCAGGTTAGGTGAGGTTGTGTAGGATAGTATGGAATAGGTGAAAATGGGCTTTGGCGATGCTATGATACACAACATTTGGGTATATTTGGTGGAAATTGCCTTAAATTTGGTGAAATTTAGGTGGCATAGCATACATTTCGCCAACTTTTACCAAATCCAGGGTTGGATATGCTAGGTCAGGTTTGGTGAGGTCGTGTAGGGAAGGACATATATAATATCTTAGGGTAATGAACTAGTATGTTTATGAAATAGTGTAAATTTTCCTATTTGGGGTTCGTGCTATATGACAGACTCATATAATGTATGGACAGAGGCGACATAGGCTTGTATGTGAGGATATGGGATGCTCATATTTAGTAAGTTTAGCTAGGTAGAATTTAGTCAAATTGCGTAGTATAAGTATATTTTTGATAGATTTAGATGAATTTAAGTTTTAACAGGATGCATTTTGATAAGATATAGCAAATTTGTCTAAAATTATCATAGAAAATACTGACTCCACCTAACCCCACCTGCCCTAACATAACTAAGGCTAGAACAAATAAGTCTGTTAGATGGTTTGAATAAATACATAAATATGGTGGTCTGATTGGAGAGAATGTAACAAGGAAGGTATTAATAAGACATAAAAACAGTGGACATATGTTAGATGAATAGTTTAGCACTAATAATGTTGATATCTTAATGGAAAAAGAATGTTTTATATATTGAGCTCATTGGAAGTTATAAGAAACATTTTTATATGTGAAATTCTGACTTTTGGGGAGTTGGTTAAACTCAGCATATTATAATTAATGTCCTAAATATACCCAGAAAAATATTATGCAAATTGTGTATTGTTTGACCCAGTTGGTTGTGTTTGTACATATATAGCACAATTAATATACTTGTGTATTAATTGTGCAGATTATGTATTTTGCATATGTTGTATGATTATTGAAATTATGTATTGATTATATTTCTATAAATTGTGTATTGTTTTGTGCAAGTTGTCTGTATTAATTGTATATGTTTTTGTATGTGTATTTGCGGAAATTGCTTAGTTGTGTATTTAATGAATATGTGCTAGTTATGTATTGTTCATATTTTGGCAAGTTGTGTATTATATTTTTGAGCTAGTTGTGTAAATATTGCAATTGTATTTGTGTAAATCGTGTATTTATGCTAGTTGTGTATTTTCATATTTGGGGTAGTTATGTATTGCACGTATTTGTGCTAGATATGCATTTGTGCAAGTTGTGTGTAATAATTATGAAAGATGTGTAATATTGTATAAGTTGTGTATTAATTGCGCATGTTGTGTAATTGCATATGGACGAATTGTTTATTTATACCTTTGCGTATTGATTGTCATTGTGCAAGTTGAGTAATTATATAGCAAGTTTTCTTGTATTAATTGTGCAAAGATGTAAAATAATTACACAAACTGTGTAATAATCGTCCATGTTTTATAATAATTTTTGTGATAATAGTGCATTTATGCAAGTTGTGTTTTTAATTTGTTGAAGTGGAACTGGTGCAACTGTATTTGTGTGTGAAAATTGTGTATTTTGTGTAAGCTCTGTAATTTGATAAAATAGATCTTCATAGTGTAAGTGTATTTTGGTTTATGAGACAATGTGTGGGTAATTTGTGAAAATTACGTTTGTGAAATTGTATAATTTTAGTGAAAGCGCATTTTTGATTGTCTAAATGCATAAGCATTTTGATATATTTGTGCAAAATACCGTACTTTGTGTAAATGTCATACTCTGAGTGTACATGCAATATTGTGTAAATGGTATATTTTTGTTTGCAACTGACATTTTGTATGAAAATCTCATATTTTTATGTGATGGTATATTTTGAGTGTAAATAATATATTTTATGCATAAATGGCATATTTGGTGTGTAAATGATGTATTTTCTGTGTGTATGGCATAAATTACATCTGATTAATGGGGAAATGGTGGCAAAAAACTAGGCTATTCTCTATGAATGCATAGGTTTTGAAGTATGTGTAGGTATGCATGATTGTTTTTGCGAGTGTTGGTTTAGAAACAAGTTAGCTGATTTGAGTAGCAAGACTAGGATTTTTTGAGGTGTAGAAATGATTAGCCTATGAATATAGTGGCTAACATCCAGCTGAGTTGCTAGATGGATGAATTGAGGTGCGACATTTGGATATCTATTTGATGGATGTGAGGACAGTTGACTAGCCTATGAACACAGCCACTAATCCGCTGTACTGCCAGATGTGTGGTAACTACTTGTGGATTATAGTAGAATATCTAGCTATAGGGTTTCATAATTGCTGTTGTGTATAAAACTAGAATAAGAGCTATTTATTAAAACTATTATTGTAAACTAATACTTTAAGTGGGATCCCTTGGTTGTTTTAAGAATAGGGTGGACATGAATGAGACTGGGTGGAAATATATAGGAGCTGCCTCGTATGGGCCAATAGGACCTCTGCAGTTACCTTTATTCTTATGTTCAGCTCACCTGCTATGCTGCCAGATGTACGATTCTGCTTAAATTGCAGTACGACATTTGGGCTTCTGTTATACTTTTGAACTTATCACTGAATAATGATTACAGTTGTGGATGACTAAAATGTATGTTCTTAAACCTCTGATTAGGTTAGGTGGGGATGGTTAGTCTAGTCATTTTTGAATAATAACATTAAATACTCATGCCAGTAGGACGCCAAAGGTCGCATTGGTTGTCTGGTGACGTCATACATAGTGGACCAGTAAGGTACCTTTACACCTATATGCTAATGACCAGAAATACCTTATCCCTATACCTGAGTTCGCTTTTCACGATGTCACTAAACAACAACAATAACTGGTCTGTAGAATGTATGTAAACTTTTATTACTAATAAAATAATAGAAACCTATACAATGTATATTCTTAAACCTCTGATTAGGTTAGGTGGGGATGGTTAGTCTAGTCATTTTTGAATAATAACATCAAATACACATGCCAGTAGGACGCCAAAGGTCGCATTGGTTGTCTGGTGACGTCATACATAGTTGACCAGTAAGGTACTGTAATACCTTCACACCTATATGCTAATGACTATCAATACATTGTCCCTATACCTGAGCTCGCTTTTCACGATGTCACTAAACAAGAACAATAACTGTTCTGTAGAATGTATTTGTTTGTTATAAATAATATGTTAGGTTAGGTTAGGTTAGGAAGGTTTGACCGGGTTTATGAATAACAGAAAATATAAGTAATGAGCGAAAATACGAGCTATTGTAGCTGAATATCAACTCTGATGAAGCATAGAGTATAGGTGAGGTATTAAGCCTGATTAAGAGTTCACACTTATGTGTGAACCTCCTGGGATCCGCATTTAGCGCGCCTCGCGCCACATTAGGGATGATGACGTCAGAAACGAAGGCTTTATTTCAAAACATGAGAGGCTTGCTTTTCATTGAAGTCACCATGCCTGGCAGGGGACTGTTAGTTTATACAGTAATGTTGGATTAGTACTGAAATCGCATTGAAGTCTCCATGCCTGGCAGGGTACTGTTAGTTTATACAGTAATATTGGATTAGTACTGAAATCGCATTGAAGTCACTACGCCTGGCAGGGGACTGTTTTCATACAAATGAAAGATAGTAAGTTTTCATTTTTATTTTGCCCTATGCTCAATAAGCAATTTCTGAAGAAAGATTGACAAAGCTTTAAATTACTTTCTCTAGAAAGGCAAAGAAATAGAGGTGACATGATAGAGCTGTGAATGATAGTAAAGGGGAATATTAATGACCCATTATATGTATCAACATGAAACAGAACAGGAATGAATTGGATAAGTTATATATTTAGGAAAACGACCTGGGTGAATATAGGTAACAGGGGAAGAACTAGAAAAATACACAAATAACTTCTTGCAGTGGTGCTCCCCTTTTGTTTCATGCAATGACCGATGGTTGGAAGTAAATAGGAAATTTAAAATAGTCTAGGGTTGATGGTATTTTACATTAGGTTTCAGGGTTACTGTTTTTTGCCCTATGCATAATAAACGATCCTTCAAGAAAGATTGTCATAGCTCAAATTACATTCTCTAGAACGATGACGAAGAAGAAGAAATAGGGGTGACATGATAGAGGTGTGACTGAATGGTCATACTAAAGGAGAATATTTATAACCTATTATACGTATGGACATGAAACAGAATAGGAATGAATTGGATAAGTTTTATATTTAGGAAAAAGACCTGGGTAAATACAGGCAGCAGGGGACGAACTTGAAAATACACACAACACTTCTTGCAGTGCTGAAGTTATGTTCTTCCCTCACATGCATGATCCCCTTTGATAAATGTAATGGGTGATGGTTGGAAGTAAATATGAAATTAAAAATAGACTAGGGATGATGGTATTTTATATTAGGTTTCAAGGATACTGTTGTATCGCAAAACCCATGATGCTACGACAGGCTTTTTAATCTCCTCGAACATGCCGGTGCAGGAATGCTGATCGGCTACCTGGTGACGTCATTGACCATTAGCAATGTCTGTGCAGGGTCACTAAGCAAACGAAATTTGGGGATGCCAGGGACCAGCTTTTTAATCCCTAGGAACAAAAAACTATGATGCTACGACCGGCATAGGAACAAAAAAATTCAGAAAAACCCCTGAAGCTACGACAGACATAGGGAAAAAAAACAGGAAAAACCCCAGATGCTACGACCGACATAGGGAAAAAAACAGGAAAAACCCCTGAAGCTACGACCGGCTTTGGAAAAAATGAAAAAAGCCGGTCGTAGCTATCAAAAACCCCTGAAGCTACGACAGGCTTTGGAAAAAATGAAAAAAGCCGGTCGTAGCTATCAAAAACCCCTGAAGCTACGACGTGCTTTGGAAAAAATGAAAATTGCACGTCGTAGCTATCAAAAAACCCCTGAAGCTACGACGTGCTTTGGAAAAAATGAAAATTGCACGTCGTAGCTATCAAAAACCCCTGAAGCTACGACGTGCATTGGAAAAAATGAAAATTGCACGTCGTAGTCATCAAAAAACCCCTGAAGCTACGACGTGCTTTGGAAAAAATGAAAATTGCACGTCGTAGCTATCAAAAACCCCTGAAGCTACGACGTGCATTGGAAAAAATGAAAATTGCACGTCGTAGTCATCAATCCCACTACTGCGGCGGAGGCGACTCTAGGGTTTTGCTCGAAGCCTAGGTCACGTCATACTGGGTGTAGAATCCTAAGTCGGTCAATCGTCTTAGGACCACGTGGCGTGGAGTTGGCTTTGGTAAAAGTTTTGGAGTCCCTTGGTAGAGAATAAAAAGTAAGAATACGGGTAGAGGGGGAATAGAAGGAAAGAGAAGTAGAGAAACCCTCCCCGTGTTACAATAGACTTAATTACAGGTGTACCAATGTTGTATGGGCTAAATTACAGGTGTACCAATGTTGTATAGACTTAATTACAGGTGTACCAATGTTGTAGGATTTAACAAACACACAGATAACACACACATGAATGCCATTAAAACATTTGTCACGACCTAACCTAACCTTCCCCTTCCTTTACAACACTACAGGGACCAAGGAATTACTAGTACTCTTGACCCAAGAGCTTGACCTCTCCCTCATTACTCGTAATACATCGGGATTTTGACCTATGGATTAACGTATATCCATCTTGACAGTTTACCTGGGGTTTACCTCAGGGCTCAACCGCTTCTGGTGAGGCGAAAACCACTTCAAAAACCATTTTGACGCTTTTCAAAATGTGGGGAAAAAGCTCTTGACCGCTTCTTTCTCACCATCTGTCAAGTGTCAGATATAAGTGTTGTTGTTGTTATAGATTCAGCTACTCGGAACAAGTTCCAAGTAGCACGGGCTATGGTGAGCCCGTAACTTACCTGGCACAGGAGCGGTGCAGGGGATATAAGTGATTTGGCCTTCCCTATAACCGTGCGAACCTAAACCACCGATTAAAATTATTCAGAATTCTTTTCACGAATGTAAACACTGATCAGCTGATCTCTCAACACATGTAAACAAAAATCAGCTGACGCCAAAAGCGTATGAAATCGCACGGTTGACCCCTGTAGATACATCAGCGTATTTACCTGTAGAAAGACAGATGTCATTTCCTCATGTTTCTCATTACAGAAAAAAGTGTTATTCTCATTTTTGGTTCAAAAGTAATTTGATGTTGAGAGCTGAAAGTGATTGGTTGGGATTCCCTTGCTAATGTTTATATGATATTACACGAATGAAGCTCTGGCGATGGTGAGGAACATTGCGTGAGGGTGAATCTGATGGTGAGAGTGAATATGATAGTGAGAGTGAGTAGGAGAGTGATAGTGAGGGTGTGTTACTATGTGGGGTGAGGGATAGTGGAGATGTATTAGTGAAAGTGAAGGTGAGTGAGAGTGAATGAGAGTAATGATGAGGAAGAATGATGATGAGTGAGAGTGAAGGTGAGATTAACTAAAGGTAGGAAAGTGAGAGTGAATATTGGCGAGAATGAGAGTAAGCGAGAGGTTAGCGAAAGTGAGAGTGAGGGTTAGTGAGAGCGAGGGTTAGTGAGAGTGAGGGTTAGTGAGAGTGAAGGTTAGGGGCATTTGAGGGGTTTTGGAAAAGTTGTTCAATATCAACCAATATTTTCTGACTAGTTGTATATGAAAAGGGCTGAAATTGTTCCAAGTTTCAGTACTGCAGCCTAAATAGAAAAGGAGATTTTTAATTTTTTTTTCAACAAATTTTACATATTTTAAAGCTTAAAATTACAAGCACACCTTTCAGATATAATCATTCTATGACACTTTTCTGACACATTAGCATATAATAAAGAATCTCAAGTTGGGGATTTTCCAAAATATCTTTAATTTTCCCTAATACAAATAGTCAAAGTTCCCCCCCCAAAATTATGCAAATATATCATGTTTATTGCTATTTATAAAATCAATAAATGAACATAGGAAAAAAAACGCTTTCTTAAGATTTTAGAGACATAAACTTTACATATAAGGTGTAAGCTTCATGTAAATATAATAAAAAATTAAAGAGAAATTTGAACGTTTATGTTACTTGAAAATAAATGAGAAAAAATAAAGTCTCAGGTGCTGCCATCTGTGACTTGAGGTTGACATTAACCAATTTCCTCCAAAGGTGCTGCCATCTGTGACTTGAGGTTGACATTAACCAATTTCCTCCAAAGGTGCTGCCATCTGTGGCTTGAGGTTGACATTAACCAATTTCCTCCAAAATTGGCACCCTTACAGATAGGCTTACGTGCAGTCAGGTGTGTAAGTTTCATGCTAATCGCCCGATAAACAAGAGAGATAAAATTAAAAAAAAAAAGGCAAAACATTTTTTTTTAACTATTTTTTTTAAATAAAAATAATTATAATTTGTTTTTAATATATGCTATTGTGATAGCTGAGAGTCATAGATATGATATCAGTTGACACCTTTGATTGATAATCGTTTTTGACCATTTTGGAAAATTTTTGACACGTACTTCACTATTTTTTTTCTCCCTTCCTATTTAGGCTTAGATGCTGAGACTTGGACCAGATGAAACTCTTTTTCATATACAACTCGTCAAAAAAGTTTGATTGAAATCGAACCAGTTTTCATTTATTGCATATTTGGATCCAAAACCATTCAAATGCCCCTTTAGCGAGAGTGAGAGTGAGAGCTAGCGAGAGTGAAAGTGAGAGCTAGCGAGAGTGAAAGTGAGAGCTAGCGAGAGTGAGAGTGAGAGCTAGCGAGGGTGAGAGAGATGATTAACGAAGGTGACTGTACCTTACCCAGATGGGTCTCAGAGGTAAAGATTCCTAGTCATACGGACCTATGAAATACTGGTAATGAAATATGGATGAAATATGGATGAATGTTCCCATCTCTTCCCCCTATCTCTCACCCCTCACCCATCATTCATGTCACCCGTCTCTCCCACCCACATCCGCCACCCTCCAAATCTACATCTACATCTACCCACATCACCCATTTCAACCCAACTCCCTCTTTCAGAACTATTTTCACCAATGTAAACACTGATCAGCTGATCTCTCAACACATGTAAACAAAAATCAGCCGACACAGTATAGAGTTGCCAGCGAGTAATTAAACCGAACAAAAATATAGAAACCGAATAGCGTCTCGCTAGTTACCGGTTCATCGAACACGGTTCAGAACCGGGTTATACGAAGCACAATGAAAATAGACCGAAGATATTTGCCAAAAAATTTTAGTGTCCCCCAAATTACGGAACCCAGGAGGATCAAGAACCACGTGACATGAATTGCCGTCTTTAGTCCCAGGATTAACGAGTGAGTAATCAGGTGACGACATGCACTTGTAACACGACACTGCCCCCTTTCCCCTTCTTCGACCCCCATATTCCCCCCCTAAGGACCCCCCATTACCCCTCCCTTTCCCTTTCTGATTACATTGCCAACTCTCGCTCCCCCTCCAATTTCCCATTTTCTATTTCGTCTTCTGTTTTGGGGGCTGGTCTTCCAGTCATACATGTTGATAATCTACGTAGATTAGCTCGTTTAATCGATACCCACACGCGCGCGCGCGTGCACTGATACCCGTATACACGCTAGCAAAAAAAAATATTATGTACGCGCACACACGTGCGGGAACACGAACGCGCACTCATACACGCATATAAATGCACGCACACAAACACACATTTATATGCACGTACATACACTCAAGCACACACATTCATATGCACGTACATACACTCAAACATACAGGTGTTTGCGTGCATTTCTATGCACGCACACACTCAAATATATACATTTATATGCACGCACACACACACACACACACACAGGCGGAGGTGGGGGAAAGGTCCTAGCATGGATAAGGAACTACCTAACAGGAAGGAGCCAGAGAGTTACGGTAATGGGCGAGAAGTCGGACTGGCGAACAGTAACAAGTGGAGTACCTCAAGGATCGGTGCTGGGACCAATTCTATTTCTAATATATGTTAACGACATGTTTACAGGAGTAGAATCCTACATGTCGATGTTCACGGATGACGCAAAGTTGATGAGAAGAGTTGTGACAGATGAGGATTGTAGGATCCTCCAAGAGGACTTGAACAGGTTGCAGAGATGCTTAGAGAAATGGCTACTAGAGTTCAACACGAGCAAATGTAAAGTTATGGAAATGGGACTAAGTGACAGGAGACCAAAGGGACAGTACACAATGAGGGGAAACTACCTTCCTGTGACGACTCGAAAAAGAGACCTGGGAGTGGACGTAACACCTAATCTAACTCCGGAGATATAAAT
>NC_091171.1:42188253-42205753 GCF_040958095.1 Procambarus clarkii
ATGCTTGATTCGATCCTATATACTTTGAAGTTCATAGGATTCGATTCTATATACTTTGAAGTTTATAGGATTCGATCCTATATACTTTGAAGTTTATAGGATTCGATCCTATATACTTTGAAGTTCATAGGATTCGATCCTATAAACTTTGAAGTTTATAGGATTTGATCCTATATACTTTGAAGTTTATAGGATTCGATCCTATAAAATTTATAGTTTATAGGATTCGATAATATATACTTTGAAGTTTATAGGATTCGATCCTATATACTTTGAAGTTTATAGGATTTGATCCTATATACTTTGAAGTTTATAGGATTCGATCCTATAAAATTTATAGTTTATAGGATTCGATCATATATACTTTGAAGTTTATAGGATTTGATCCTATATACTTTGAAGTTTATAGGATTCGATCCTATAAAATTTATAGTTTATAGGATTCGATCCTATATACTTTGAAGTTTATAGGATTCGATCCTATAAAATTTATAGTTTATAGGATTCGATCCTATATACTTTGAAGTTTATAGGATTCGATCTTATATACTTTGAAGTTTATAGGATTCGATCCTATAAAATTTATAGTTTATAGGATTCGATCCTATATACTTTGAAGTTTATAGGATTCGATCCTATATACTTTGAAGTTTATAGGATTTGATCCTATATACTTTGAAGTTTATAGGATTCGATCCTATAAAATTTATAGTTTATAGGATTCGATCCTATATACTTTGAAGTTTATAGGATTTGATCCTATATACTTTGAAGTTTATAATATTCGATCCTGTATACTTTGAAGTTTATAGGATTCGATCCTGTATACTTTGAAGTTTATAGGATTCGATCCTATATACTTTGAAGTTCATTGGATTCGATCCTATATACTTTGAAGTTCATAGGATTCGATCCTATATACTTCACTTCTGGATCGACCTGAAGGTTTCCAACACTCTTGTTGGAAACCTTCCAACAAAAAGCTTGGAAAGCTTGGTACACACTGAAATCACAATAGCGTGATATATCAAATGAATAAATCCACAAGGGCCGTGATGAGGGTTCGAACTTACGTCCAGGATGATCCTTGTGGATTTATTCACTCGTTTTGGTGTTTGAGTCGATGTTATGACCGTAGCGTTTGCGCCTCGAACCACAACCTGTCCTCAGACCATGCTCGTCCAAGCTGTGACCGACCCTAGAGAGACACACTCGTCATCCTAAACACACTGTGCAGTCAAAAGTGGTATTTTCTGGCATAAAAACCAGTATTAACGCATATTATAGTTTTGTGTATTGTTATATCTAGTATGGGTTAGGTATTTTGGCGATTATCTATCTATCTATCTATCTATCTATCTATCTATCTATCTATATATATATATATATATATATATATATATATATATATATATATATATATATATATATATATATATATATATATATATATATATATATATATATATATTTAAGCGTTCAAGAGTCTGTTCAAATTAGGAGGCCAGACACCCTGGGGCGTCACAGCAGACACTAGCCCAACTTTGCAAGGTGACTGGTCCGGGGTACAGGACCGACATAGGTTGATCGGGGTCGGCCAGTGGTTATTATTATAAGATATATTATAGAGACCCCCCCCCTTACATGTTTTTTTGTAATTGCATCAAGTGTGAAATATTTGGTATGTTTTCCTTAGAGTTTTAGTGATTGAAATCGTATATTTTGTGTGACCCATACAGTTGTTTGAGTGCTTCTTAATAATACATAAGAAGAGAGAGAGAGAGAGAGAGAGAGAGAGAGAGAGAGAGAGAGAGAGAGAGAGAGAGAGAGAGAGAGAGAGAGAGAGAGAGAGAGACAGACAGACAGACGACGTTCAAATTAATGAGATCGCCTTCGGGCGCCGGCTACAGCCCGGGCCAGCTTGACTTAAGGCCTGGATGCAACCTCACTTGCGAACGTTCGATCCTGTACTACAGCCCCATTCCCCGCCGCTCCCCCAACCCTCCTTTTGCGTAGAAACTCGTGATTTCAAACAATCACAGCTGTTAACTAGATAGAATGACCTAACGATTGTCGTAACCACGTCACCTGAGCCTAAACCTGTACTCAAACTATTAATTCATTTGCGAAATTTTGCGTCGTTAGTACCTCTTCGTAATGGGTAATTACCCATTAATTAATGGGTAATTAATTACCCGTTGTAATGGGTCATTACTGAAGGAGAAAAGAATGGGGGGAGAAAAGTCAATAGGGAAATAATGCTGCTTGGTGGCGTCTGTTTTGAATAGTGTTCTGTAATGAACAGTTCTGCCATTACAGGTTTGTTCTGTATCGACATAATACTTTGTTCTGTAGTCCAAAGTACAATCATAATAGGTTTGTTCTGTATTGAACGATATTGCCATAACGGGCTTGTTCCTGCATCGAAGAGTGTTATTATAATAGATTTTGTTATATATATATTGAGCAGTGTTGCCCTCAGAGGTTTGTTCTGTATTGAACAGTGTTCATCATCAGGTTCTATAATGATTAATACACCACAACAGTATCTATAATGACATACACCACAACAGTATCTATAATGACATACACCACAACAGTATCTATAATGACATACACCACAACAGTATCTATAATGACATACACCACAACAGTATCTATAATGACATACACCACAACAGTATCTATAATGACATACACCACAACAGTATCTATAATGACATACACCACAACAGTATCTATAATGACATACACCACAACAGTATCTATAATGACATACACCACAACAGTATCTATAATGATCAATACACCACAACAGTATCTATAATGATTAATACACCACAACAGTATCTATAATGATTAATACACCACAACAGTATCTATAATGATTAATACACCAACAACAGTATCTATAATGATTAATACACCACAACAGAATCTATAATGACATACACCACAACAGTATCTATAATGATTAATACACCACAACAGTATCTATAATGATTAATACACCAACAACAGTATCTATAATGATTAATACACCACAACAGTATCTATAATGATTAATACACCACAACAGTATCTATAATGACATACACCACAACAGTATCTATAATGACATACACCACAACGGTATATATATAATGAACTGTGTACCACTAACGACTTGTTGCAAAAAAGGTGATAACCTGTTCCATTCCTAGTTCCCAGGCAGCTAAAATCGTGTTGAATAGAACCGGTTTTGAGAGCGGTTCTCTGCGGGAGCTCTGGCTGGGGGGGTTGTGTCGAGGTCCCTGTAACGGGGCGCCGACGGCAGAAGCCGACGCCGGAAGCCGACGCCGGAAGCCGACGCTGGAAGCCGACGCCGGAAGCCGACGCTGGAAGCCGACGCCGGAAGCCGACGCCGGAAGCCGACGCCGGAAGCCACCTTCCCTACTTCTGGTGTCGGGAAGTGTGGAAACGTTTGGGTTTCCTGGTTCTATCTTGACGTCCAGCGGACTCCTGGACACCTGCTCCGTCTGGGGGACGTCTGGACACTTGCTCCGTCTGGGGGACGTCTGGACACCTGCTCCGTCTGGGGGACGTCTGGACACCTGCTCCGTCTGGGGACTCCTGGACACCTGCTCCGTCTGGGGGACGTCTGGACACCTGCTCCGTCTGGGGACTCCTGGACACCTGCTCCGTCTGGGGGACGTCTGGACACCTGCTCCGTCTGGGCACTCCTGGACAGCTGCTCCGTCTGGGGGACGTCTGGACACCTGCTCCGTCTGGGGACTCCTGGACACCTGCTCCGTCTGGGGGACGTCTGGACACCTGCTCCGTCTGGGCACTCCTGGACAGCTGCTCCGTCTGGGGGACGTCTGGACACCTGCTCCGTCTGGGGACTCCTGGACACCTGCTCCGTCTGGGGGACGTCTGGACACCTGCTCCGTCTGGGGGACGTCTGGACACCTGCTCCGTCTGGGGGACGTCTGGACACCTGCTCCGTCTGGGGGACGTCTGGACACCTGCTCCGTCTGGGGGACGTCTGGACACCTGCTACGTCTGGGGACGTCTGGACACCTGCTCCGTCTGGGGGACGTCTGGACACCTGCTCCGTCTGGGGACGCTTAGACATCTGGGGCCCAGGTTCACGAAAGCAGTTACGCAAGCACTGACGAGCGTGTACATCTTTCCTCAATCTTTGACGGCTTTGGTTACATTTATTAAACAGTTTACAAGCATGAAAACTTGCCAATCAACTGTTGTTATTGTTATAAACAGCCTCCTGGTGCTTCCGAGCTCATTAACTGTTTAATAATTGTAAACAAAGCCGCCAAAGATTGAGAAAAGATGTACAGGTTCGTAAGTGCTTGCGTAAGTGCTTTCGTGAATCTGGCCCCTAGTCCACATGGAAACATTGACGGCAACTCGGGTAGATTCATCACAGATGAGTACCGTAAGCCAACTGATGCAGGAAAATGTATGAACCACTAAGAGTGAATGCGCTGACAAGTATAAGAGAAGCGTCATCAACGCATATGTAGGTCGTGCAATACGTGCATGGTCTTCTTGGTAACTCTTCCACCACCAACTTGAACGAATCTGCCAAATTCACACACAGAGATCACAATAACGTGATGCAACAAATGAACAAATCCACAACGGCCGTGACAAGGATTCGAACCTGCGTCCGGGAGCATCCCAGACACTGCCTTAATCGACTGAGCTACGACAGGGTTAAAAGGGTTGAAACCGAAGTTCGACTGAACTTACTGGATCCCGTAGCCTCGTCGAGGCACAAACCAGGATTTTACACAACCCCCCCTGCACCCGAGCTATGTCAATAGACCGTTTCAACCCTGTCGTAGCTCAGTCGATTAAGGCAGTGTCTGGGATGCTCCCGGACGCAGGTTCGAATCCTCGTCACGGCCCTTGTGGATTTGTTCAATCCGCCAAATCGTTGGGAACAACGGTTACAGTAATACAGAATTCGACGAAATCGTAAGTAAGAAGCTACAGGGAGCCGGTCGGCCGAGCGGACAGCACGCTGGACTTGTGATCCTGTGGTCCTGGGTTCGATCCCAGGCACCGGCGAGAAACAATGGGCAGAGTTTCTTTCACCCTATGCCCCTGTTACCTAGCAGTAAAATAGGTACCTGGGTGTTAGTCAGCTGTCACGGGCTGCTTCCTGGGGGGTGGAGGCCTGGTCGAGGACCGGGCCGCGGGGACACTAAAGCCCCGAAATCATCTCAAGATAACCTCAAGATAGCCCGCTATCTGACTGTGGATAATCAGGCGCCAGTGATGGAAATTCGCCCCCCCCCCAAGAGTAAACATTGTAGTGTATTATACAAATACATTCACTCAAGCATAGAATAGGCCCCTGTAACGGGTCGGTGGCCGGGTGGACAGCTCTTTAGACTCTTGGACCTAGGGACCGGGGTTCGATCCCCGCACCCGGCAGAGACAGATGGGCATGGGAGTTTCCTTAACCCTGATGCGCCTGTTACCTAGCAGTAAATAGGTACCTGGAAATTAGACAGCTGCTACGGGCTGCTTCCTGGGTGTGTGTGTATGGAGGAAAAAACAAATTAGTTACTTAGTCGTTAGTAACAGTTGATTAATTGACAGTTGAGAGGCGGGCCGAAAGAGCAGAGCTCAACCCCCGCAAGCACAAATAGGTGAATACAAGAAGGAGGATAAGATCATACGAGACATAACTGTCAGGCAAACTACACATAAGGGACATAACTGGCCGACCCCTCACAGTGTTCAAGAGAGAACTATCAACATCAGAGGCCCGAGACTGTTCAACACGCTTCCACTACACATAACTGGCCGACCCCTCACAGTGTTCAAGAGAGAACTATCAACATCAGAGGCCCGAGACTGTTCAACACGCTTCCACTACACATAACTGGCCGACCCCTCACAGTGTTCAAGAGAGAACTGCATAAGCACCTCCAAAGGATACCTGATCAACCAGGCTGTGACTCATACGTCAGGCTGCGAGCAGCCGCGTCCGCGTTGATCAGCCCGGCAACCAGGCGGCCCGGTCGACGACCGGGCCGCGGGGACGCTAAGCCCCGGAAGCACCTCAAGGTAAGGCATTGCAAACTTTGCAGTGAAATCACAATGATTCGTCTTTGTTGTTATTTATTATACGATGATCGACTATCTATTCGACTATTATCAATAGTCGATTGACTATTATCATTCGACTTGAGAATGGTCCAGGACGGACCGAAACGTCGTCGTCCCTTCACCTTCTAGTGTGTGGTCTGGGCAACATGCTTTAGCCGCGTTACTGTGACTCATCTCCTGTTTATTATAGGATCTATTATAGGTTTAGGATTTATTATAACAACCATCGTACATCTTTCCTCACTATGAGACATAACATCTCTACCTCCTCTGACAAACTGAGGCATACTAGTGTAAAGTATCTACACTAGAACACCTCAATACACAGTGTAGTGTACCATCACAAATGCAGCTCTGGAGACTGTGTGTGAGCCCGAAACATATGCTACACCAACCCGTTCTCGCAAATTTAATAAGTCAATATTGACTTATTAGTTGCGTGCATAGGTGACATACTAAACATAATAGTTTCCCTTGAAAAGCGTCATAGAAAACACCGACCTTACCTAACCTACTTAGTATGTTAAAATAAGCATCTTATAGCTTCGTAATTACAATTGTTACTTAACCTATTATAGGTATTCAGGGTGTGTTCAGTACACTGGACACACCCCGAACACCCTGAATAGACGTCTTGCACTTTATTTGCAAGACGGAGGTATTAAGCAACACCATTCTCAACACCACACCACCATACTGAATCACCAAGACAGTGAAAGATACGACAATATTCACACGGACCGACGATCGTTAGAGGCTTCGTATGCTTGATGCTGTGTTCATTAGGGAGCTGATGCCAGTAATCAGCATCCAGATGAATTCGACTTCGAGAATACAACTGTTTGACCCTGGAAACACAAACCGAAACTGTCTCTATTTTCCGCTTGTTACAACTTGTAATAAAGTTGTTACATTTTGGCTTAACGTGTTTATGACGTATTAGAACGTTGTTACAACTTGCTATATTGGTTGTTATAACTGGTTAGGAAGTGTTAAAACTTGTTCGAACGTTGTACCAACGTCGTAGTTTCGGTGTGTGTTTGGCGGGGATGGTCCTTCTTTGACCCAGAGGGAAGATGTAAGACCTGGCGGACAGCTAGAAGAAAGAGTCAAGCAACAATCACCTCAATGTCTGGATTTCTCATTGTAAACTAAGTATATATGTGTACAAATAGAACAGATATACTTTGAACAAAGAATATACGCATTCTGAAGTATACTTTGCTTTTTAGTGTATATTTATACACTTGTAGTATATTTTGGCCCCTAGGTTATGTTGAGGCTTGAAGAATTCCAAGCGGTTGGTGACGTTCTTAACCCTACAGAGGTTGAGGAGCCTTAAGTCCAACACCAAATTATAGTAGGTAGGTTAGGGTAGGGTAGGGAAGGTTAGGGTAGGTTAGGTTAGGTTAGGTTACGTTAGGTTAGGTTAGGTTAGGGTAGGGTAGGGTTGGGTAGGTTAGGTTAGGGTAGGTTAGGTTAGATTAGGTTAGGGTAGGGAAGGTTAGGTTAGGTTAGGGTAGGTTAGGTTAGATTAGGTTAGGGTAGGGAAGGTTAGGTTAGGTTAGGGTAGGTTAGGTTAGGGTACAGTAGATTAGGTTAGGTTAATTCTCACTACGTAATGAACAAGATAACATAATAGGTTAGGTTAGGTTAGGTTAGGTTAGGTTAGGTTAGGTTAGGTTAGGGTAGGTTAGGTTAGGGTACAGTAGATTAGGTTAGGTTAATTCTCACTACGTAATGAACAAGATAACATAATAGGTTTGTTCTAGAATGAACAAAATAATGGAGTTGTTCTAGAATGAACATGATAACATAATGTGTTCAATTATTAGCAAGGTAACGTAACGGGTTCTGTTAAGAACAAGATATAATATTTATTCTTCTATGAAGAACATAATGTAGGTTGTTCTATTATGAATATAACATAATGTGAGTTGTGCTATCACGAACAAGATAACACAACGGATATGTCTTGTGATGAACGAGTAAACATCATAGGTGTTATCTATAATGAACAGGATAACAAAATTGGTTTATTTTCTATAATGAAAAAGATACATAAAACAGTCTTATAATGAAAATGATGTCATAATAATGTTATTCATGTAATGAACAGTATATATATATATATATATATATATATATATATATATATATATATATATATATATATATATATATATATATATATATTGAGCAAGAAAATCATTAACTCTCAAATGAGAGACCCATTTTTTTCATTATATTTTAACTAAGAGTAAATTATTTGTTATATTTCACTTCATCATATGAAGAGAAAAATAAAATCAACAGATAGTTATTATTAAAGACTTCCACAAGATATATATATATTTTTTTTCCTAAGAGGTTGTGGGCGTAATTTCAACTTGAAATGACTGATGGAGAAAACATTGTGGTATCTCTTTGTTTTCGTCGTATTATTTCCGTTGGTGGGAGGAGCCAATCACCTCGTTGGTGGTGTTGTCAAGAAGCCTCGTTACCAGTCGCCTGTCTTGGAGATATTTATAACAACAATCTTGAAGAAAGTGGGAGTATGTTGTAATTGTACTCGCATACACACACACACATATATATACACACGGGTAGTGGTCCAAAATACCTGGGAGTTCGATTCCCGGTCGATGCAGACACACATGGGGGGCAGGGGTTTCTTTCTCTTGATGCACCTGTTCACCTAGTAGGGGGCAGCTGGGAGTTAGACAAAGGCTACCTCGGGATCCATATGTGAGGCGAGACAGTACATTAGATAACCTACAATTAGAAAGGCGGGACCCAAGAGCTAACACACACAGAGATCACACTAACGTGATGCATCAAAAACCCTTCTTTTTCAACCCTTTTACCCTGTCGTAGCTCAGTCGATTAAGGCAGTGTCTGGGATGCTCCCGGACGCAGGTTCGAATCCTCGTCATGGCCCTTGTGGATTTGTTCAAGAGCTAACAGCTCGATCCTGCAGCCATACATAGTAAATTCATACACATATAATGTGTCCCAACGTGGCTCTCTCCGTGAAGACTTTCTGCAAGTCTAGGTCCAGTCCACCTATATGGGTTTTCAAGCTTTACAATGTTGTGTTTAAGTAGTTAATTCTAAATGATTTTATGGGAGCATCTTTTAATTATTAAACGGCTTTGGCTTTTCGTTACTACCTTGTGGTCTTGTACAAGTTTTTAGAGACAGTTTTCTCCGTGTTTGAGTCGTGTATATTGCTTCGTTTGGGTGTGTTAGGTTAGGATCACCTTTGCTAGGATAGTGTATAAAGTCAGTAGTATTTATTGACAAAACTCTACGGTACAATGACGAAAGATTTCACTATCTCGCGGTGGACATCAAAGAGGCAATGATGGTGAACTTACTGATAATGAAAAGATTATACACATGTAAACAAGCCTGATTCCGGTTTCCGTGTAAAATTGAAGCCGATGAGAAGTGTAAATCCTAGAAACGTTTTGCAAGCAGATTCAGAGACTTTATTTGTAACAATTTTTACGTCATTAGTATAGTGGCTGGACTAAAGAGGTGTACAGCTGTGTAAATCAAACTTTACATTTTTGGCATAAAGTCAATAGCCTTTATCTTACAATTTGAGTGATTTATATATTTAAAACTAAGTAGTTTACCATTACAGCGGCAAAACCGGTATTGGGACAATTTGTATTCCAATATTATCATGATGAGACGTCAATTTCAATGAGAACTAAGACAAACTAATCGTTTTATGAAGTTATAGAAATTGACACGCCTTCAACATCAGCAGATTCTAGGCCTATACCGGATCAAAATCCCTCCTATCACAGTTCAACTCAACATAGATCAGTAGGAAGGAACATAGATCAGTAGGAAGGAACATAGATCAGTAGGAAGGAACATAGATCAGTAGGAAGGAACATAGATCAGTAGGAAGGAACATAGATCAGTACAAAGCAACATAGATCATTAGGAAGCGACATAGATCAGTAGGAAGCAACATAGATCAATAGGAAGCAACATAGATCAATAGGAAGCAACATAGATCAATAGGAAGCAACATAGATCAATAGGAAGCAACATAGATCAGTAAGAAGCAAAATGCTTGTCAGTAAACTATTTCTTTTTTGGTAGTAGTTCCTTCATAACCCAAAATATCCAGCCGGGAGTCTCTCTCTGCTTGCTCTCCAGGTAAGCTGTTTTAATACGTCCTGAAGACCTGCGTCACCATTATATACATCACTCATTCGTAAGGTGTATTAATTAACAATTAAGTTGATATTTCTGGAAACGTTGGCGTGGCCAGTGTTAAGTGAGCGCTTGAAAGCACATAAGAAGTGTGTATTGAGTGTGCTAGACGCGTGATTCCTTTCAGACAAAAGATTACCTTAGATTTGTGAATTATCTGTTCAAGAAGACCAACCCACTGAATCCAGATTCTCTGATTTTTCGCATGCAACTCTGGGGAAAAATAATGCAATTGAATACACGGCGTGAGGACTTAAGAAGCAAATCTTAATCGATCTAATAAGGTCTACCAGTAAGAGGTAGAACTAAGTGGCTTAATAAGATGAATCATCTGAGGACGCCACGCTCATCAGACCTCACGGCGCTGCAGCAACGACTACCGAGGATGCTACATTGTCTTGGTGCCTTGTTTTGATAACTACATACTGCCACGGAGAGGCAAGCTTCCCAGCCCGACAGCCCTCTTCCCTTATCTTGCTTTAACAATATACAAGGGCAAATACCTACATTTCTTCTCGAAATATTGTTGTTTAAGATTCGCTGCTTGGAACAAAATGTTCCAAGTAGCACGGGCTATGGCGAGCCCGTAGTGGACTTTTCGAAATGAGTGTTAGCGATACCTTAGCATCCGACTGCGCAGCCGCCAGTATCTTTATTAAGAGGAACAAGGGTCTATAGGACCAGGATGGACTATAGGACCCAGCATCTATAGGACTGGGACTACAGGACTATAGGACTGAGACTACAGGACTATAGGACTGGGACTACAGGACTATAGGACTGGGTCTATAGGACTATAGGACTGGGTCTATAAGACCCAGCATCCTTAAGTGAGGCACCGTTCCACCTGCACGACTCCACCAAGCTTGCAATGATCAGGAAAATTGGCAGCAACTGGCACTGATGCATTCAGAGGCACCACCAATGCCACCAATCACAGGGCAGAAGTCCTTGCATGCCTTGTACCCAGGACTAATATCCTTGGGGCCCGGTTTCTGAACAACTGCAACTTTCCAGAAAATGTAGCACTATAGTTATCTGATGGTGGCTGGTGATAGTGAAGGTGGTGAGAGTGTAGTGATGATGGTGAAGATGGTGGGGGGGGGGGGGTGCTTGCGGTGATGGTGGGGATTTTGAAGGCGGGAGGGACAAGTTTTATGGTAATGGTGATATAGTGAAGGTGCTGAGAATGTTTTTGAGTAATGGTGATGGTCGTGAGTATATTTTATGGTGACAGTGATGATACTAGTGGTCTGAATTCTTTGAGAAATAGTGATGATGATGATGAGAATATTTTATGGCGACGGTTGTGATAGTGGTGGTGAGAATGTTTAATAATGATGGTGATGCGAATGGTGAAGGTGGTGAGAACGCTTAACGGTGATGGTGTTAGTATAGTAATAGTGAAGACGGTGACACTGCTTAAATAGTGACAGTGAAGTTGGTGAGAATGCTCAGCGGTGGATAGTGATGGTGGTAATGACAGTGAAGCTGACAGTGACGGCAATTCAGCAGGTGGTGAAGAAGATAAGATGATAGTGAAGATGGTGATGAGCACTCACTTCTACGTAGCAAATAAATCGATCCATACTATTGGCAAACATTTTGAACCTTTCAGAAGAAGAAGAAGTTCCCGTGTAACGGGATTCGAGTCGTTGCCAAAACTCCAACATAGCGAAGGATTCTCTCTCTCTCTCACTCACCGGCCGCGACGCACTCTGACCTGACGCTAAACTCCATTAAGATATTAAGTTTACCAGTTGATCGGCGTTTTCTTTTCTGCCTCTTATATATATATATATATATATATATATATATATATATATATATATATATATATATATATATATATATATATATATATATATATATATATATATATATATATATATATATATATATATATACTCTTGCTTCACCACCTGTCCTCAGGCGAGGATTGCGCTTCTCTGAGGTGTTCGATTCTCTTGCGTCAATATCCCAACTGATTTTCTGAGTTTTTTTTTTCGGCTCATATGATCATCCTCACACACTAGGATTATTCGTCAGAACGGTGTTCGATCTTTCTGTGGCTTTATCCTGGTGATCTTACCGTGGCTTTATATAGGTGATCTTTAAGTGGCTTTATATAGGTAATCTTTAAGTGGCTTTATATAGGTGATCTTTAAGTGGCTTTATATAGGTGATCTTACTGTGGCTTTATCCTGGTGATCTTACTGTGGCTTTATCCAGGTGATCTTACTGTGCCTTTATCCTGGTGATCTTACTGTGGCTTTATCCAGGTGATCTTACTGTGCCTTTATCCAGGTGATCTTACTGTGCCTTTATCCAGGTGATCTTACCGTGGCTTTATCCTAGTGATCTTACTGTGAATTTATCCAAGTGATCTTACTGTGCCTTTATCCAGGTGATCTTACTGTGCCTTTATCCAAGTGATCTTACTGTGCCTTTATCCAGGTGATCTTACTGTGCCTTTATCCAGGTGATCTTACCGTGGCTTTATCCTAGTGATCTTACTGTGAATTTATCCAAGTGATCTTACTGTGCCTTTATCCAGGTGATCTTACCGTGGCTTTATCCTGGTGATCTTACTGTGGCTTTATCCTAGTGATCTTACTGTACCTTTATCCAAGTGATCTTACTGTGCCTTTATCCTGGTGATCTTACTGTGGCTTTATCCAGGTGATCTTACTGTGCCTTTATCCTGGTGATCTTACTGTGCCTTTATCCAGGTGATCTTACTGTGCCTTTATCCTAGTGATCTTACTGTGAATTTATCCAGGTGATCTTACTGTGCCTTTATCCTAGTGATCTTACTGTGAATTTATCCAGGTGATCTTACTGTGCCTTTATCCTGGTGATCTTACTGTGGCTTTATATAGGTGATCTTACCGTGGCTTTATCCTAGTTATCTTACTGTGCCTTTATCCTGGTGATCTTACTGTGCCTTTATCCTAGTGATCTTACTGTGAATTTATCCAAGTGATCTTACTGTGCCTTTATCCAGGTGATCTTACTGTGCCTTTATCCTGGTGATCTTACTGTGCCTTTATCCAGGTGATCTTACTGTGCCTTTATCCTAGTGATCTTACTGTGAATTTATCCAAGTGATCTTACTGTGCCTTTATCCAGGTGATCTTACTGTGCCTTTATCCAGGTGATCTTACTGTGCCTTTATCCTGGTGATCTTACTGTGCCTTTATCCTAGTGATCTTACTGTGAATTTATCCAGGTGATCTTACTGTGCCTTTATCCTAGTGATCTTACTGTAAATTTATCCAGGTGATCTTACTGTGCCTTTATCCTGGTGATCTTACTGTGGCTTTATATAGGTGATCTTACCGTGGCTTTATCCTAGTTATCTTACTGTGCCTTTATCCTGGTGATCTTACTGTGGCTTTATATAGGTGATCTTACCGTGGCTTTATCCTAGTTATCTTTCTGTGCCTTTATCCTGGTGATCTTACTGTGGCTTTATATAGGTGATGTTTAAGTGGCTTTATCCAGGTGATCTTACTGTGCCTTTATCCTGGTGATCTTACTGTGGCTTTATATAGGTGATCTTTAAGTGGCTTTATCCAGGTGATCTTACTGTGTCTTTATCCAGGTGATCTTACTGTGTCTTTATCCTGGTGATCGTCTTTTGGTCTTATTTTTGGCTCTTGAAGAGCTATTTAGGCTCTTATTTTGCTTTTTACTCACATTCTTAGATCCCTCCTAGTCTACCCCAGCATTGGTAGATCCCTCCTAGTCTACTCCAGCATTGGTAGATCCCTCCTAGTCTACCCCAGCATTGGTAGATCCCTCCTAGTCTACTCCAGCATTGGTAGATCCCTCCTAGTCTACCCCAGCTTTGGTAGATCCCCTCCTAGTCTACCCCAGCATTGGTAGATCCCCACCTAGTCTACCCCCATCATTGGTAGATCCCCACCTAGTCTACCCCAGCATTGGTAGATCCCTCCTAGTCTACCCCAGCATTGGTAGATCCCCTCCTAGTCTACCCCAGCATTGGTAGATCCCTCCTAGTCTACCCCAGCATTGGTAGATCCCTCCTAGTCTACCCCAGCATTGGTAGATCCCCACCTAGTCTACCCCCATCATTGGTAGATCCCCACCTAGTCTACCCCAGCATTGGTAGATCCCTCCTAGTCTACCCCAGCATTGGTAGATCCCCACCTAGTCTACCCCAGCATTGGTAGATCCCCACCTAGTCTACCCCAGTGAGGTAGATATTAAATAATATTATGTACTATTTTTTGTTCTTCACAGACTTCTGGCCGCTCTTCAGAGAGAAGCAAGTGAGACAACTGAGATATGAGGAAGGGAAGAGACATTGCTCAACTATTTGGGCCGTTGGGGATCGAACCCCGACTTGCAATAAAGCGAGGCCCTGGCCAGCGGTTCAAGTGGTTGGGCAGGAATGGAACATTAAACTGGTCAGTGATCTAAGTATATATCCCATTGATCTCAGGAACGGGAAGGAACGGTCATTGTGCTTCGTTCTTGACAATTTCGGGTTCGAATCCTGGGCAGGACAGAAATGGTTGGGTACATTTGCTTTCACCTGTTGCTACTGTTCACCTAGCAGTGGGTAGGTACTCAGGAGTTAGTCAGCATGTTGTGGGGTTGCATGTCCTGCAAATGCTACTCAGGCTTCCTGTCCCCAAGTACAATGAATTAATTAAGAGGCGCCTGATAGCTGAGTGGATAGCGTTTCGGATTCGTAGTCCTGAGGTTCCGGGTTCGATCCCCGGTGGAGGCGGAGACAAAGGGGCAAAATGTTTCTTTTAACTCTGATGCCTCCTGTTACCTAGCAGTAAATAGGTACCTGGGAGTTAGACAGCTGCTACGGGCTGCTTCCTGGGGGTGTGTGTAACAAAAAGGAGGCCTGGTCGAGGACCGGGCCGCGGGGACGCTAAGGCACGAAATCATCTCAAGATAACCTCAAGACAGATAACCTCTGTCCCACGAACAGTTGCATGTTCCTAGTTTCGTAATTCTACCTTCTCATAGATGCCGTCTCTCACCTGTCTCCCTGGGGACAGGTAGACTGGTCATCTCCTTAAATCATACTTTATGTTCTTAAAACACGTCCTTGGAATGACATTATTTCAATATGATTCACCTGCAAGTTGATTCTTTTTGATAATTTACACATTTCGCAACAGAGCTGTTACGAGCCAAAAGTGTAATTAAATTACTTTGTTCTCTTATTGACATTTTCATCTTTATAACGGAGATAAAACACCTACGTTGCTATATTTTTTTTCACCCAGATGCAATTGTTTCTTCAGAAGATAATAAGTTGCATACAATTTATTGGTCACAATAATTTGTTTGGTTCATATCGACGTCGAGGTCGTCGAGTTGGTGTAAGGAACGAAGCTGTTGACGTGGCCTCTGGCGGTCGCTTGACGAAACGTCTGAGAGAGAGAGAGAGAGAGAGAGAGAGAGAGAGAGAGAGAGAGAGAGAGAGAGAGAGAGAGAGAGAGAGAGAGAGAGAGAGAGAGAGAGAGAGAGAGGGGAAGAGAGGGAGGGGAGAGAGAGAGAGAGAGAGAGAGAGAGAGAGAGAGAGAGAGAGAGAGAGAGAGAGAGAGAGAGAGAGAGAGAGAGAGAGAGAGAGAGAGAGAGAGAGAGAGACAGAGAGAGAGGGAGGGGAAGAGAGGGAGGGGAGAGAGAGAGAGAGAGAGAGAGAGAGAGAGAGAGAGAGAGAGAGAGAGAGAGAGAGAGAGAGAGAGAGAGAGAGAGAGAGAGAGAGAGAGAGAGAGAGAGGGAGGAGAGGGAGAGAGAGAGAGAGAGAGAGAGAGAGAGAGAGAGAGAGAGAGAGAGAGAGAGAGAGAGAGAGAGGAGAGGGAGAGGGAGAGAGAGAGAGAGAGATAGAGAGAGAGAGAGAGAGAGAGAGAGAGAGAGAGAGAGAGAGAGAGAGAGAGAGAGAGAGAGGGGCTGGAGAAGCAGAATACGACGCCCAGGCTTCACTGATCATGTTCCCATTCTCCTTATTAGCAAAAAAATTGGACTAAAAAGCCCGGACTTTGTCGTTTTTGTCGGGTAATTAAGTGGGGATAATTGCATCAGCGGGTAGTCACAATCTGGCCGCCATGAAAGGTCGAGCGCCCCAGAGCCACCAAACTGCCTTCTGGGTAATCGCCTAAATAGGTTGAAAAGGTACAGGGTGATGGGTGGTTGTGGGGGGGGGAGGGAATATAGTACATCCCCTCATTCACTTGGGCTGGACGGTAGAGCGACGGTCTCGCTTCATGCTGGTCGGCGTTCAATCCCCCGACCGACCCGCGGAAGGGCCGGTTAATTCCGCCCGCGGCTGCATTACGGCGGATGTGAAGGGAGGTTTTGTTTACCTCGTAGGTCTTGCCTATGTTGTCCCACGAGGAGAGAGCTTAGCTCTAGAGCCCCGCCTCTCTTGCCTATTGTGGTCAGTGCGTACGCTGCGAGGCCGAGTATACCCGACATACTATCTTTTCACGATATCTACCCTCTGACGGTAGAGTAACTCAGTTACTTTACAGCGCTGCCGCCTCTCTGACTCTTCCAGCGCTGCCGCCTCTCTGACTCTTCCAGCGCTGCCGCCTCTCTGACTCTTCCAGCGCTGCCGCCTCTCTGACTCTTCCAGCGCTGCCGCCTCTCTGACTCTTCCAGCGCTGCCGCCTCTCTGACTCTTCCAGCGCTGCCGCCTCTCTGACTCTTCCAGCGCTGCCGCCTCTCTGACTCTTCCAGCGCTATCGTCTCTCTCACGTTTTGATTACTAAATTATTTCCTAATTACTAGTTTATTTCTTTATTAATAGAATATTTCCTTATTACCAGACTATTTCCTGATGAATTATTTCCTGATTACCAGACCATTTCCTGATTAATGAACTATTTCTTGATTAATCTCATCGTATGGCCTTTGATAGCCTCTCTTTCCCCCCTACTTTTCATTAGGACAATTCAGTGATACCAGAACACTTAAATAGGACAATTCAGTGATACCAGAGTAATACAAATCGACATTTTATTGAGAACAACATCACTGTAAACAACACTGGAATCATTACAGTTCTATTAACCGGTTCTATAATAGTGGCTATGAGGGGGGAGGAGGAAGGGGGAGGGGGTGGAACATCACTACTTTGGTT
>NC_091171.1:42210753-42233253 GCF_040958095.1 Procambarus clarkii
CTCTCTTTTTAACGAAGTTCAAGAGGTTGAGACTACATCAGTAAGTCTGAAATGAAGCCAGTTCCGACCGCTTGACCAATGTTTGTACACCGGACTAGAGTATTCCTATGCAGGCGATGAGTCACAATAACGTGGCTGAAGTATGTTGACCAGACCACACACACTAGAAGGTGAAGGGACGACGACGTTTCGGTCCGTCCTGGACCATTCTCAAGTCGATTGTGAAATGAGAGTATTCCCCCATCCTCTGGGGGTCTGTGAGTGACGGGAAGGGAGTTCACGCCTCCATGTTCCAGGATTGTGATCAAGACCTGATCAATCTATTTTCCGAAATATTTCACAAGCAGCAACAGCGTCTCGGGGAAAGTGGGTGTCTAGGGCTGGCTCAGGGCACGATGGACCTTGCTCAAGCACAGCACGGGTGGAAGCCCCGGCTCTTGGGCTCCCATCTGGCAGAGAACCAGCGGGGGTCAGACCAGAAGAATCAGGCAGACCAAGGTAATCGAACCAGTAGAGTCCAACCAGCGAAGACGTCCTGGAAGGTGGAAGAACTCTATGGGTGAACTCTATGAACTCTAGAACTCTCTAGCTGACTCTTCCACCGGCAGCCTAGCTACCAAGACTGATCTGATCGTTCCATATCCTGCGGTGCGTGAGCCAGGACTGGATATTCGTGTACACGAACTTCCTATAGCTTCATGCGGCGTGGCGTGTCAGGCAGGTAAGCCTCGTCCACTTATCACTTCTTGTTTTAACAACCAGAACCGGACATTCTTATACTGTAATGACGCACTCAAGATGATTAAGAGTCTAACAGAGATAGGATCCTTGGCTGAGCTCTTTATAGAAAACGTCCTTAAAGAACACCCTGAAGACCTACATGGAGACCCGTAACCTCTTGCACTTGGCTCGTCGGTTCTTGAACCAGAACTGGACGTTCTTCGGCTCGAGCTTCGGGAACTTCTGGCGGTAGGGCATGCGGTTGAGTTCCTCCGTGTACTTGAGGATCAGGTTGTGGCTGGGGTGGGTGTTGATGGCGAACCATTGCTCCAGACGCGGCACCTCTGTCACCGGGTCGATGAAGGTGCGGTTCCTCTTGCGGCGTTCCTCTGGCGGACCGCTGCTCCCCAGGCCACTCGAGAACGGAGACACCTGTAGAGGGAACGGAGAGGATGGGGGTTATTTCCAGCACATAACCATCAATACTCTAGTAACACGCGCAAAAACATTACATTTGCACGATTGTAAGATGTAAATATGGATTAATGAAGAAATGACTCATTACAACAATAGTCTTGCCTTCTACAGTCACAAATTCATCCTGCCTCTCAAAAGAAAAACAATGTTTAACCTAACCAAACTTAACCAAGCCTAAACTTAAAGACTTAAACCAGTGCTTAGAGAAAATAGGCACTATAGCACTAGAAATATGTAGTAGGCCTATCCCACTAAGAAAACAGAAAAAGAAGCAAACTGGAACGAGAACGGCGCTCCTTCTATAGGCGAAGACAACAAACAGCAGAACATCTCAGACGCTCCAGTGTCCCAACACCGACGAGGAAGGTTGTGTTGGGGGATAGAAACGATGGAGCTGACGCTGAAAGAATCATATAAAATCTAAGAGAGGTAAAGAGAGCAAAAGGCCATAATAGAAATAGAAATGAACCCGAAATACTTTTTCTCCTATGCTAAAACTAGAACAAAAACTGCAGCCAGCATTGGGCCCTTACGCAAGGGTGATGGAACTTTCACAGATGACAACAAAGAAATAAGTGAAATATTGAGGCTTCCTTACGATTCTGTTTTCAGTGAACCACTGACCACATTGATGATCAATGATCTAAATGAATTCTTCATGAATGTGACACCAACATGGAACCACATATCAGGTGTCATCCTAACCCCACTGGACTTTGAAGTAACCATAGACAGCCTGTCCATGCACTCTGCACCAGGAGCAGACTCCTGGAATTCTATATTTATCAAGAAGTGCAAAACACCACTATCACAGGCCCTAAACATCAATGGAGACGGAGCCTAGATACTGGCGCCATCCCTTACCTACTTAAAACAGCGGAGATCGCGCCACTTCACAAAGGAGGTAGTAAAGCAGATGCAAAAAATTATAGACCATAAGCTCTAATTTCACATATACAAAATTTTGAAAGAGTTCTAAGAAGTAAGATTACAAATCACATGGAATCCCAACACCTACATAATCCCGGACAACCCGAGTTCAGAACAGGGCGCTCCTGCCTCTCACAGTTGCTAGATCACTATGACTTGGTCTTTGGTGCCGTGGAAAACAAGCAAAACGCTATTGTAATATACACAGACTTTGCAAAAGCTTTCGACAAATGTGGCCATGGTGTTACTGTGCACAAAATGCGTGCAAAAGGAATTACCGGCAAGCTAAAGAGATGGATTTTCAACTTCCTAACGAACAGAACGCAGAGTGTAATAGTCAACACAGTAAAATCCGGATCATCAACTGTGAAAAGCTTAGTCCCCCCGAGATACCGTACTTGCTCCGTACATTTTCTCACCCTAATATCAGACATATACAAGGATACAAACTACAGCACTGTATTATCATTTACAGATGACACTAAGATTTTCATGCGAGCAGACAGACAATATAGAGAACAAGGCAAACCTCCACTCGGATGTAAATAGGGTCTTTCAATGAGCCACAGATAATAATATGATGTGTATTATCTAGAGCGCAGGCGAGAAATGCATAATAATCTACATGTGGAAGATATTAGACACATGAGGCCAGAAGGCATGGCAGGATGTGCAAAATACCCCCGTTAAAAAGCAAATGTGCAATAGGTACGCTGAGGGAGAACTATCAACATCAAGGGCCCAAGACTTATCAACACTCTCCCTCTACACATAAGGGACATAACTGGCCGACCTCTCACAGTGTTCAAGAGAGAACTACAAACAACTTCAAAGAATACCTGATAAAACAGGCTATGATTCGTACGTCAGGATGCGAGCAGCTGCGTCCAGCAGCCTGGTCGGAGACCGGGCCGCGGGGCCGGTGATCCCCAGAAGCTAACCAAAGTAGGAATTAATGATATGTAAATTTCGGGTATTTAGGGAACCTGTTGAGGTGCAGACCTTCAGCCATGACAGTGTCAGGATAAGAAGGGAACAAGTCTAATGCATGGTTCGAAAAGAAAGTTTTACTTACGGCTGACAGTCCAGCCTCCTGCTGTCTTGCTTAGCACGTCGAACAAACCGTTCTCAAGTCAACAGACCGGGAAGACAAAAAAAAAAAAAAACATCGGAGGGGGATATAACGCTGCCCAGCAAACGTATTTTAACATTAAAAAAAAGGAAAAAAAATAGCGTGGGATGGGCGTATGAAGGCGTCGCACCGCCACACCTCCGCTGAAAGCTCACCGTCACGCGGAAATGGAACGCCTCGCTCCAGGGGAGAGTTTTAGTAATCAAAGTAATTGCCTTCATCTATCGCATCCGGGATCGCCAGCTCAAATATAATTCTCATCTCGAGCCTTCAGACCAGCTTCGTGGAGGACACGACCACAGTGGGGGGAAGCTGCCTTCAGACAGCTTCGTAGAGGACACGACCACTGTGGGAGAAGCTGCCTTCAGACAGCTTCTTGGTGGACACGACCACTGTACGGGAAAGCTGCCTTCAGACCAGCTTCGTAGAGGACACGACCACTGTGGGAGAAGCTGCCTTCAGAGCAGCACCGTGGGGAAGCTACAGGAAGCCATCCGGCTTACTGCAAGGTACACAGTTGCAACATGCAACCCTTTATCAATTACACCAAGTACACATGACCGCTCTATAACAACGCGGGAGCCATCCCCACCATAACAATGGTGGGGAACCATCCCCACCATAATAATGATGGTGGGGATAAGAGAGGCAGCTGACTAACACTCCACACATCCCATCACACTGCCGTATAAACATACTTAAAATCTCTCTGTATTAATATTCATTAATACACCTCCCCCAGTCACTCCCACCAGGCAATTCAATACTATGATCAGGTTAATATTATCATAAGTCAATATAATCAAACCAATAAGAACAATGAAGAACTAGGTCAACAGGTCAGTGACAATAAAACGATACAAGAACGCACTATAAATGCAAAAACAGATACAAGAACGCACTATACATACAAAAACGCACTATACATACAAAACAGATACAAGAACGCACTATACATGCAAAAACAGATACAAGAACGCACTATACATGCAAAAACAGATACAAGAACACACTATACATACAAAAACAGATACAAGAACGCACTATACATACAAAAACGCACTATACATACAAAACAGATACAAGAACGCACTATACATGCAAAAACAGATACAAGAACGCACTATACATGCAAAAACAGATACAAGAACACACTATACATACAAAAACAGATACAAGAACGCACTATACATGCAAAAACAGATACAAGAACGCACTATACATGCAAAAACAGACACAAGAACGCACTATACATGCAAAAACAGATACAAGAACACACTATACATACAAAAACAGATACAAGAACGCACTATACATACAAAAACAGATACAAGAACGCACTATACATGCAAAAACAGAATCACGCAATTCCTGTACATATATTTTCTCCGTGTCAAGAGTTACAGTCCCCGCACGCATCCATTACGGGCTGGTGTGATGGACGCAATGGCCTGTCAACTGGGTGGGATATCTAAGGATAATGACAGTATATTTCGTAAGGATGCTCTCACGTGTAAGTACAATTGGTATACCTTGAGATCTACTTTAACAAGCTTAGAGAAACAGTATATTAATAGTTGCGGACTGATGACTTGCATCTGAAGATACAGCCACGGACAAAGATACATTAAAAAGGAACATGAAAACTAACAAGAACAGTAATTTAGACATTACAAACACCAAAAAAAAAATAAAAAAAGCAAAAGTAAAGCGGACAAAACCAGAACAAAGTGACTGGAGGAACATAAATCAATAGTGTGAGAGGCTGACCTGGGGCATATAGTGAGCCATGTACATCATAGAGTGCTGGAGGAGTGAGCCGGGCACCACAGGGTAGGGCAGGCGGTCCATCCCTGCCTGGCCTAGCCCGGGCAGGGGCGGGTATGGCGGCAGGGACAGAGCTCCCGGCGACACCACAGGCGGCGGCGAACACTGCGTACCAAGTCAACAAGCATTAACATCCTAATAAATTATATTATCATCATTAAAGTTTATTATTAGATTAGTATACCCTTGATTAAAACTATTACATACGAAAGGTGTGAGTTAGAACATGGATTGGGATGGGAGACTTATAAAGACCGCCCGGATCACGTTTTGTTTTGCGATTTGGATTTGATATTGTCGTTTGACATTTCTCTTCAACGGTCCGGTTGTACGACGCCTTGCGCACATATCGCCTTGGGTCACGGGATTGTTGATAGAATTTTTTTTGACGTGTTCTGGGGCCAGATTCACGAAAGCGCTTACGCAAACACTTACGACCCTGTACATCTTTTCTCAATCTTTGGCGGCTTTGTTTCCAATTATTAAACAGTAATGAGGTCCGAAGCACCAGGAGGCTGTTGATAACAATAACAACAGTTGATTGGCTAGTTTTCATGCTTGTAAACTGTTAAATAAATGTAAACAATGATTGAGGAAAGATGTACACGTTCGTAAGTGCTTTCGTGAATCTGGCCCGCTGGCCGATTCTCCCGGCGGGGTGACGGTGTTCGACGCCGGCTTGGCCGAGAGATGCCGGGAGTTGGCGGGTCTTGGCGGGCTCCCAGCCGTGGAGGGCGTCTGGCTTCTGCTCTGCCGGGGGCACTGGATGACTTTTACGTTTTAGCTGGGGGGCCGAGTTTTTGATTTTGCTACCCAGTGTTCTCTCTGTGGGCCGGTGCTTGTCACTCTGAGGGACTCCCGGGGCTCCCCAATCATCTGCCTGTCTGCGTTTCTTTGCTGCGAGGCATATTGTTTCCAGTGATTGGTGGCACTTGTTTCGCGATTCGGCTTGGCGTTTCACCTTTCCGGGCTTCGCGATTTACCCTTCCCGGGTACGCCGGGGCGCCTCCGATCCCACGATCCTCGTCGCCGCTAAATCAACAACGACAACAGGAACATACCCCAGCTCTTAGTCTGTCCTCATACCCCCAGCTCTTAGTCTGTCCTCATACCCCAGCTCTTAGTCTGTCCTTATACCCCAGCTCTTAGTCTGTCCTCATTCCCCAGCTCTTAGTCTGTCCTCATACCACAGCTCTCAAGTCTGTCCTTATACCCCAGCTCTTAGTCTGTCCTCATACCCCAGCTCTTAGTCTGTCCTTATACCCCACCTCTTAGTCTGTCCTCATACCCCAGCTCTTAGTCTGTCCTTATACCCCAGCTCTTAGTCTGTCCTCATACCCCAGCTCTTAGTCTGTCCTTATACCCCAGCTCTTAGTCTGTCCTCATACCCCAGCTCTCAAGTCTGTCCTCATACCCCAGCTCTCAAGTCTGTCCTCATACCCCAGCTCTTAGTCTGTCCTTATACCCCAGCTCTTAGTCTGTCCTTATACCCCAGCTCTTAATCTGTCCTCATACCCCAGCTCTTAGTCTGTCCTTATACCCCAGCTCTTAATCTGTCCTCATACCCCAGCTCTCAGTCTGTCCTCATACCCCAGCTCTTAGTCTGTCCTCATGCCACAGCTCTTAGTCTGTCCTCATACCCCAGCTCTTAGTCTGTCCACATACCCCAGCTCTTAGTCTGTCCTCATACCACAGCTCTTAGTCTGTCCACATACCCCAGCTCTTAGTCTGTCCACATACCCCAGCTCTTAGTCTGTCCTCATACCTCAGCTCTTAAGTCTGTCCACATACCCCAGCTCTTAGTCTGTCCACATACCCCAGCTCTTAGTCTGTCCTCATACCTCAGCTCTTAAGTCTGTCCTCATACCCCAGCTCTTAGTCTGTCCTCATACCCCAGCTCTTAGTCTGTCCTTATACCCCAGCTCTTAATCTGTCCTCATACCCCAGCTCTTAGTCTGTCCTTATACCCCAGCTCTTAATCTGTCCTCATACCCCAGCTCTTAGTCTGTCCTCATACCCCAGCTCTTACTCTGTCCACATACCCCAGCTCTTAGTCTGTCCTCATACCCCAGCTCTTAATCTGTCCACATACCCCAGCTCTTAGTCTGTCCTCATATCCCAGCTCTCAGTCTGTCCTCATACCCCAGCTCTTAGTCTGTCCTCATACCTCAGCTCTTAATCTGTCCACATACCCTAGCTCTTAATCTGTCCTCATACCCCAGCTCTCAGTCTGTCCTCATACCCCAGCTCTCAGTCTGTCCTCATACCCCAGCTCTTAATCTGTCCACATACCCCAGCTCTTAGTCTGTCCTCATACCCCAGCTCTTAGTCTGTCCACATACCCCAGCTCTTAGTCTGTCCACATACCCCAGCTCTTAGTCTGTCCTCATACCCCAGCTCTCAGTCTGTCCTCATACCCCAGCTCTTAGTCTGTCCTCATACCCCAGCTCTTAATCTGTCCACATACCCCAGCTCTTAATCTGTCCTCATACCTCAGCTCTTAGTCTGTCCACATACCTCAGCTCTTAGTCTGTCCACATACCCCAGCTCTTAGTCAGTCCACATACCCCAGCTCTTAGTCTGTCCACATACCCCAGCTCTTAGTCTGTCCACATACCCCAGCTCTTAGTCTGTCCACATACCCCAGCTCTTAATCTGTCCTCATACCTCAGCTCTTAGTCTGTCCACATACCTCAGCTCTTAGTCTGTCCACATACCCCAGCTCTTAGTCTGTCCACATACCCCAGCTCTTAGTCTGTCCTCATACCCCAGCTCTTAGTCTGTCCTCATACCCCAGCTCTTAGTCTGTCCACATACCCCAGCTCTTAGTCTGTCCTCATACCCCAGCTCTTAATCTGTCCACATACCCCAGCTCTTAGTCTGTCCTCATATCCCAGCTCTCAGTCTGTCCTCATACCCCAGCTCTTAGTCTGTCCTCATACCTCAGCTCTTAATCTGTCCACATACCCTAGCTCTTAATCTGTCCTCATACCCCAGCTCTCAGTCTGTCCTCATACCCCAGCTCTCAGTCTGTCCTCATACCCCAGCTCTTAATCTGTCCACATACCCCAGCTCTTAGTATGTCCTCATACCCCAGCTCTTAGTCTGTCAACATACCCCAGCTCTTAGTCTGTCCACATACCCCAGCTCTTAGTCTGTCCTCATACCCCAGCTCTCAGTCTGTCCTCATACCCCAGCTCTTAGTCTGTCCTCATACCCCAGCTCTTAATCTGTCCACATACCCCAGCTCTTAATCTGTCCTCATACCTCAGCTCTTAGTCTGTCCACATACCTCAGCTCTTAGTCTGTCCACATACCCCAGCTCTTAGTCAGTCCACATACCCCAGCTCTTAGTCTGTCCACATACCCCAGCTCTTAGTCTGTCCACATACCCCAGCTCTTAGTCTGTCCACATACCCCAGCTCTTAATCTGTCCTCATACCTCAGCTCTTAGTCTGTCCACATACCTCAGCTCTTAGTCTGTCCACATACCCCAGCTCTTAGTCTGTCCACATACCCCAGCTCTTAGTCTGTCCACATACCCCAGCTCTTAGTCTGTCCACATACCCCAGCTCTTAATCTGTCCTCATACCTCAGCTCTTAGTCTGTCCACATACCTCAGCTCTTAGTCTGTCCACATACCCCAGCTCTTAGTCTGTCCACATACCCCAGCTCTTAATCTGTCCTCATACCTCAGCTCTTAGTCTGTCCACATACCTCAGCTCTTAGTCTGTCCTCATACCCCAGCTCTTAGTCTGTCCACATACCCCAGCTCTTAGTCTGTCTACATACCCCAGCTCTTAGTCTGTCCACATACCCCAGCTCTTAGTCTGTGCACATACCCCAGCTCTTAGTCTATCCACATACCCCAGCTCTTAGTCTGTCCACATACCCCAGCTCTTAGTCTGTCCACATACCTCAGCTCTTAGTCTATCCACATACCCCAGTTCTTAGTCTGTCCTCATACTCCAGCTCTTAGTCTGTCCTCATACCCCAGCTCTTAGTCTGTCCTCATACTCCAGCTCTTAGTCTATCCACATACCCCAGCTCTTAATCTGTCCTCATACCCCAGCTCTTAGTCCGACCTCATACATCAGCTCTTTGTCTGTCCACATACCCCAGCTCTTAGTCTGTCCTCATACCCCAGCTCTTAGTCTGTCCACATACCCCAGCTCTTAGTCTGTCCTCATACCCCAGCTCTTAGTCTGTCCACATACCCCAGCTCTTAGTCTGTCCTCATACCCCAGCTCTTAGTCTGTCCTCATACCCCAGCTCTTAGTCTGTCCTCATACCCCAGCTCTTAGTCTGTCCTCATACTCCAGCTCTTAGTCTGTCCTCATACCCCAGCTCTTAATCTATCCACATACCCCAGCTCTTAGTCTGTCCTCATACCCCAGCTCTTAGTCTGTCCACATACCCCAGCTCTTAGTCTGTCCTCATACCCCAGCTCTTAGTCTGTCCACATTCCCCAGCTCTTAGTCTGTCCTCATACCCCAGCTCTTAATCTGTCCTCATACCCCAGCTCTTAATCTGTCCTCATACCCCAGCTCTTAATCTGTCCTCATACTCCAGCTCTTAATCTGTCCACATACCCCAGCTCTTAGTCTGTCCTAATACCCCAGCTCTTAATCTGCCCACATACCCCAGCTCTTAATCTGTCCACATACTCCAGCTCTTAATCTGTCCTAATACCCCAGCTCTTAATCTGTCCACATACCCCAGCTCTTAGTCTGTCCTCATACCCCAGCTCTCAGTCTGTCCTCATACCCCAGCTCTCAGTCTGTCCTCATACCCCAGCTCTCAGTCTGTCCTCATACCCCAGCTCTTAGTCTGTCCACATACCCCAGCTCTTAGTCTGTCCTCATACCCCAGCTCTTAAGTCTGTCCTCATACCCCAGCTCTTAAGTCTGTCCTCATACCCCAGCTCTTAGTCTGTCCACATACCCCAGCTCTCAGTCTGTCCTCATACCCCAGCTCTCAGTCTGTCCTCATACCCCAGCTCTCAGTCTGTCCTCATACCCCAGCTCTCAGTCTGTCCTCATACCCCAGCTCTTAGTCTGTCCACATACCCCCCAGCTCTTAGTCTGTCCTCATACCCCAGCTCTTAATCTGTCCTCATACCCCAGCTCTTAATCTGTCCTCATACCCCAGCTCTTAGTCTGTCCTCATACCCCAGCTCTTAATCTGTTCTCATACCCCAGCTCTTAGTCTGTCCTCATACCCCAGCTCTTAATCTGTCCTCATACCCCAGCTCTTAGTCTGTCCTCATACCCCAGCTCTTAATCTGTCCTCATACCCCAGCTCTTAATCTGTCCTCATACCCCAGCTCTTAATCTGTCCTCATACCCCAGCTCTTAGTCTGTCCTCATACCCCAGCTCTTAATCTGTCCTCATACCCCAGCTCTTAGTCTGTCCTCATACCCCAGCTCTCAGTCTGTCCACATACCCCAGCTCTTAGTCTGTATTCATACCCCAGCTCTTAATCTGTCCTCATACCCCAGCTCTTAGTCTGTCCACATACCCCAGCTCTTAATCTGTCCTCATACCCCAGCTCTCAGTCTGTCCACATACCCCAGCTCTTAGTCTGTCCTCATACCCCAGCTCTTAATCTGTCCTCATACCCCAGCTCTTAGTCTGTCCTCATACCCCAGCTCTTAATCTGTCCTCATACCCCAGCTCTTAGTCTGTCCACATACCCCAGCTCTTAATCTGTCCTCATACCCCAGCTCTTAATCTGTCCTCATACCCCAGCTCTTAATCTGTCCTCATACCCCAGCTCTTAATCTGTCCTCATACCCCAGCTGCAACCAAATCAGCATAAATTTTTGAAGCAGGTGAATTACAAGCGAGGAAACGGGATGCTGAATCTTGCATTGTGGCATCTGTCATGGTTATTTTAGGCAGGTGAGAGGTAAGGGTGACGTGAAGACTTGGCGGGCCTGTCTCCAGACCTCGTCTGCCTCAAGTGTCTCATGAATCGAGTGATTATAGTTGGTGTTAGGCCCAGTAGTCTTGAAGCTCTTTCATATTTCCGTCTTAATCATAGTAGCCTTAAAGCTTTCTGGCCACTCGTCTCGTACCGCTTCGTTCTGGTACAATGTATAATCATTTCAGATGCATATTGTGTGTGTGTGTCGACAAGGTGTCATATCGATACAGCCACAATTAAACTTTATAAATACTTGGTACTTCATTATGTATTTTGGGGAGACGGTCAGTCAGCTCCACACACACACACCAATGTTCGGTGAGTGAACACGGTGTGAGGCGAGGCTATAGATTCTTCCGTATCAGTGGTGAAGAGAGAGACATTTGTTTGTGATTCAAAGGTCTTTTTCTCGTGTGTCTAAGAGTGAAGAAATTTTAGTATGCTCCTCGGAATATTCGGCAGTGTCCTCGTGACCAGCACGAGTGCTTGTTGATTAGTGTGTGAGGGGGGGGGGGGGGTGGTGGAGCCTCTGAGCTGCTCGCACTCTCACTCGGGGGGACTTGCTGGAGAGTGAGTGCCTCGAGGGTGACTCCTGAGATCTGGACGCAGGTGGCATTAAGCAGTAAATCATGCATGGGTTCCGAACTTGGTACCCCCTATTCTATTCCCTTCCCCCTCTCTAACTCACACACCACACCCCTCATTTCCTTGCCTTTCCTTACCTCACACCCCATTCCCTCACCCATGACTCCCCCCCCCCTATCCCAAACACCAACCCCTATCCCGCCCCCGCTCCACCTCCCGAAGCCCCCAGTACTCACCTTGCCCTCATTGACTGGACCGATGCTGTCTCTTGACCTGACCTCATCCTCATCTTCACTCATGTCCACGTCACTCTCAGGGGGGCAGCGATCCCCTGAGGACGAGTTGGGACCCCCGGAGCTGCCCCCGGCTGCCAGCACCCGCCCCTGCAGGCTCTCTGAAGGCTCTGAACCAGGCGGCCTTGACTCCTCGTCCTCCTGAAGGGCGAAGGGGAACAAACGTGAGTGTTCGGAGAAGGGACTGACGAGGGGACACAGACGAAGGGACTGACGAAGGGACACAGACGAAGGGCACAAACAAGGAGACAAACGAAGGGACTAACAAGGGGACACAGACGAAGGGCACAAACAAGGAGACAAACGAAGGGACTAACAAGGGGACACAGACGAAGGGACTAACAAGGGGACACAGACGAAGGGCACAAACAAGGAGACACAAACGAAGGGACTAACAAGGGGACACAGACGAAGGGACTGACGAAGAGACACAGACGAAGGGACACAGACGAAGGGACACAAACAACAGGTCTAATAAATAATAAATAACAGAACTATATAACCTGATAACTATAATACTAACAACCAAGCCAGTATTAACCCGTTAAAAACACGTACAGTACACGTCAATATTTGATTCATTTCATACAAGCATACGACAGTGCGAATCATTAAAATATAAATAAAAAGAAAAATATGTCTGTCTGTCTGTAAGAAGTTGGGGAACCAGACACTTTAATTGGCTTAGCCTCACGCGACTTTGCAGGGTGACTGGTTGAGGTTCGAGCACTGTCATAGGCTGGTCGGAGTCAGACCCATTGCTACTATAAAAAGTGGGTCGGCTACCAAGGCGACCCCCCAAGAAAACGGTAGAGATTTATTTTAACATCCAATTACTATAAAATACGAAAATAATTTTCATATTTATGAAAGAAATAAGTTTCTGTAATTGTTTTTAAAGCGCCCTATTGTCCAGTAGAGTAATAAGTCCCAACCACCTGTTGGCCGGTACTGTTGTCCAGTAAAGCAACAGGTCCTTGTTACCTGTTGTTCAGTAAAGGAGCAGGTCCTTGTTACCTGTTGTTCAGTAAAGGAGCAGGTCCTTGTTACCTGTTGTTCAGTAAAGGAGCAGGTCCTTGTTACCTGTTGTTCAGGAAAGCAACAGATCCAACCTACCTGTTGTGCATTTAAGCAACAAGTCCCTGTTATTTGCCGTCCAGTAAAGCCACAGGTATGGCCACCTGTTGTCAGTAAAGCAACAGGTCTTGTCCATCTGTTGTCTAGTAAAGCAACAGGTTTTGTCCATCTGTTGTCTAGTAAAGCAACAGGTCTTGTCCATCTGTTGTCAGTAAAGCAACAGGTTTTGGCCACCTGTTGTCAGTAAAGCAACAGGTCTTGTCCATCTGTTGTCTAGTAAAGCAACAGGTCTTGTCCATCTGTTGTCTAGTAAAGCAACAGGTCTTGTCCATCTGTTGTCTAGTAAAGCAACAGGTCTTGTCCATCTGTTGTCAGTAAAGCAACAGGTTTTGGCCACCTGTTGTCAGTAAAGCAACAGGTCTTGTCCATCTGTTGTCTAGTAAAGCAACAGGTCTTGTCCATCTGTTGTCTAGTAAAGCAACAGGTCTTGTCCATCTGTTGTCTAGTAAAGCAACAGGTCTTGTCCATCTGTTGTCAGTAAAGCAACAGGTTTTGGCCACCTGTTGTCAGTAAAGCAACAGGTCTTGTCCATCTGTTGTCTAGTAAAGCAACAGGTCTTGTCCATCTGTTGTCTAGTAAAGCAACAGGTCTTGTCCATCTGTTGTCTAGTAAAGCAACAGGTCTTGTCCATCTGTTGTCAGTAAAGCAACAGGTTTTGGCCACCTGTTGTCAGTAAAGCAACAGGTCTTGTCCATCTGTTGTCTAGTAAAGCAACAGGTCTTGTCCATCTGTTGTCTAGTAAAGCAACAGGTCTTGTCCATCTGTTGTCTAGTAAAGCAACAGGTCTTGTCCATCTGTTGTCAGTAAAGCAACAGGTCTTGTCCATCTGTTGTCAGTAAAGCAACAGGTCTTGTCCATCTGTTGTCAGTAAAGCAACAGGTCTTGTCCATCTGTTGTCAGTAAAGCAACAGGTCTTGTCCATCTGTTGTCTAGTAAAGCAACAGGTCTTGTCCATCTGTTGTCAGTAAAGCAACAGGTCTTGTCCATCTGTTGTCAGTAAAGCAACAGGTCTTGTCCATCTGTTGTCAGTAAAGCAACAGGTCTTGTCCATCTGTTGTCAGTAAAGCAACAGGTCTTGTCCATCTGTTGTCTAGTAAAGCAACAGGTCTTGACCACCTTTTGTCTAGTAAAGCAACAGGTCTTGTCCATCTGTTGTCTAGTAAAGCAACAGGTCTTGTCCATCTGTTGTCAGTAAAGCAACAGGTCTTGTCCATCTGTTGTCAGTAAAGCAACAGGTCTTGTCCATCTGTTGTCTAGTAAAGCAACAGGTCTTGTCCATCTGTTGTCTAGTAAAGCAACAGGTCTTGTCCATCTGTTGTCTAGTAAAGCAACAGGTCTTGTCCATCTGTTGTCAGTAAAGCAACAGGTTTTGGCCACCTGTTGTCAGTAAAGCAACAGGTCTTGTCCATCTGTTGTCTAGTAAAGCAACAGGTCTTGTCCATCTGTTGTCTAGTAAAGCAACAGGTCTTGTCCATCTGTTGTCAGTAAAGCAACAGGTCTTGACCACCTTTTCTAAATAAAACAACAAGGGGCCAGATTTACGAAGCAGTTACGCAACCACTTACGAACCTGTACATCTTTTCTCAATCTTTGGCGGCTTTGTTTCCAAAGTCTAATGTTTCCAAACAGTTAATGAGCTCCGAAGCACCAGGAGGCTGTTTATAACAATAACAACAGTTGATTGGGACATTTTCATGCTTGTAAACTGTTTAATAAATGTAACCAAAGCCGTCAAAGATTGAGGAAAGATGTACACGTTCGTAAGAACTTGCGTAACTGCTTCGTGAATCTGGCCCCAAGTCTTGGGCACCTGTTGTACGTACAGCTGCTGATATCGCTGTCGCTACAGCTGCTGCTGCTGCCGTTGTTACGGGTAAAGCTGCCACAGCTGTAGTCATTCAAGCAGCGGCCGAGCCCAAAGCCACATTTATCAACAAACTGTGTATTCAAACCGGTATTTTCTCAATATAAATTTAGGTCATACTTGAATTCTAAACAATTAGGCCTGGAACTGGGGGTTAGGTGTTGACGCTGTGTGGTTAACCCGTCTTCAGACCAAGTCCATTCCATCCAGCGGTCGACCCCACAGACGCATTCATCAATTTTAACATGCTGTTCATTCATAATTAGAATTTTCTAATATATTAATTAATATTGCTATATATTAGCTGTGCTTATTTAGGCACTGGTTAGATTAGGTTAGGTTCTGTTGGCGATTATTTGTATTTGTAGTACGTGGGTGAAGCATTTACAGCGTTGTGGTTCGAACAAAATTCGTCAGTGAAGCACTTGTTCCGGAAGTGTTCGGACGAAATCAGTTGTGAGTCGTGTGTAAACCGTTTTTCATTCATAAACAGGGGGTTTGGCGGGTGGGTGGATTGGACTTTGTTTATAAGGACGGACTGCGTGTGTAGTTTTTCATTCATAAACGAGGGGGAGATGGGGGAGGGGAGGGGGTGTTGGCGGCTGTATTAACGATCGTTTGGTTTTAATGGCGGGCTGGTGTTCGCAGTTATCGGGTCAAGGCATTTGCAGAGGTGCAATTCGAACGCTGAAGGAGAACGTAACACCGTTCGAGAACAGTTCGAGGACGCCCAGCTGTAAGTAGTGTGGGGGTAGCGAGGACGCCCAGCTGTGTGTAGTATGGGGGTAGCGAGGACGCCGAACTGTGAGTAGTGTGGGGGTAGCGAGGACGCCCAGCTGTGTGTAGTGTGGGGGTAGCGAGGACGCCCAGCTGTGTGTAGTGTGGAGGTAGCGAGGACGCCGAGCTGTGTGTAGTGTGGAGGTAGCGAGGACGCCGAGCTGTGTGTAGTGTGGAGGTAGCGAGGACGCCCAGCTGTGTGTAGTGTGGAGGTAGCGAGGACGCCTAGCTGTGTGTAGTGTGGAGGTAGCGAGGACGCCGAGCTGTGTGTAGTGTGGAGGTAGCGAGGACGCCCAGCTGTGTGTAGTGTGGAGGTAGCGAGGACGCCGAGCTGTGTGTAGTGTGGAGGTAGCGAGGACGCCCAGCTGTGTGTAGTGTGGGGGTAGCGAGGACGCCCAGCTGTGTGTAGTGTGGGGGTAGCGAGCACGCCCAGCTGTGAGTAGTGTGGGGGTAGCGAGGACGCCCAGCTGTGTGTAGTGTGGGGGAAGCGAGGACGCCCAGCTGTGTGTAGTGTGGGGGTAGCGAGGACACCCAGCTGTGAGTAGTGTGGGGGTAGCGAGGACGCCCAGCTGTGTGTAGTGTGGGGGTAGCGAGGACGCCCAGCTGTGAGTAGTGTGGGGGTAGCGAGGACGCCCAGGTGTGTGTAGTGTGGGGGTAGCGAGGACGCCCAGCTGTGAGTAGTGTGGGGGTAGCGAGGACGCCCAGCTGTGTGTAGTGTGGGGGTAGCGAGCACGCCCAGCTGTGAGTAGTGTGGGGGTAGCGAGGACGCCCAGCTGTGTGTAGTGTGGAGGTAGCGAGGACGCCCAGCTGTGTGTAGTATGGGGGTAGCGAGGACTTACACAGTGTTGATGCGGCCGGCGGCTTTAACCAGTGTTTTCGCCTCGAGTTCCACATTAAAAGTTCATACTGCGTGAGTTTATCAGTGGTACGACCAGACTGTTACTGCTGCTGTTACTATTGGACCTACTAACAGCCTCCCGGCGCTAACAAGGACCGGACGGCTCCCCAAAGTCATACGTCCGACACATTAAGGTTAGTAAATTATTGTAACTATTGTACCTTGGAGTGAGGCAGCTTACCGCAAGCCTCTTCCCCAAGGCGACCCAAACAATCACCAACAATTCCTATTCCCCAGTTACCACTACTTAAAAGCATGTTTGGAACAGGTCTAGCCAAGTTTAGACAAAAAGTTAATACGAATCCTCAATTACAGCGCGGGGGGGGGGGGGGGGGAACTAAATTACAAAACTCTCAAGCCTAATATTTTCAAAATTTGAACCTGATCAGTAACCCGCTGTTGCTGCGTCAGTTTTAAAATTGTCGTCTGCATCAATTTTAAAATTGTCGTCTGCGTCAGTTTTAAAATTGTCATTTGCGTCAATTTTAAAATTGTCGTCTGCTACGCTTTTGTTTTTTTTATTAGAAAAATACATATTTGTGGATATTTAAATAAGGAATTGTGGATATTTAAATAAGGAATTGTTGTTCAAGATTTGCTACCTAAAACAAATAGTTCCAAGCAGCACGGGCTATGGTGAGCCCGTGATATACGGCATCCATCACCAGGGTTGAAAGACAATCCCTAATCAACCCACACAAAAGGTTCTCACGGGATTGATAAACGACAACAGTACTAGACCAACCAATCTTGGAGACATACGCGTAACCTTCGCTTAAAATTGCCAATTTTGCAGCCCTCAATCTCCCCATTTTTTTGTTGGAATATTAAGGCAAATATTTACTCTTGGTTCATATATGTTTGGAACTCCTCTTATATATTTTATTCTTGCGGATTTATATAGTTTGTTTTATTGAGAGTTTTGCGTGCAGTACCGTGAGGAGGGTAGTTAGTACCGCGAGGACGGTAGTTAGTACCACGAAGACGGTAGTTAGTACCATGAGGAGGTAGTTAGTACCATGAGGAGGGTAGTTAGTACCATGAGGACGTTAGTTAGTACCATGAGGAGGGTAGTTAGTACCATGAGGACGTTAGTTAGTACCATGAGGAGGGTAGTTAGTACCATGAGGACGTTAGTTAGTACCATGAGGAGGGTAGTTAGTACCATGAGGAGGTAGTTAGTACCGCGAGGAGGGTAGTTAGTACCACGAAGACGGTAGTTAGTACCATGAGGAGGTAGTTAGTACCATGAGGACGTTAGTTAGTACCATGAGGAGGTAGTTAGCACCATGAGGAGGGTAGTTTGGGTAAGTGAGATACAGAGACGCACTTCTTAACAATTTTGTCTCTTTCTTGCAGGTCAGTTGCAGCTTTAACTTGATGGGGTAAGCGTTCCTCCTGCTTTTGTGTGTTTTTGTTCCATTATCGCATATTTTCGCGGGTGTTTTTGTTCCATTATCGCATATTTTCGCGGGTGTTTTTGTTCCATTATCGCATATTTTCGCGGGTGTTTTTGTTCCATTATCGCATATTTTCGCGGGTGTTTTTGTTCCATTACCGCATATTTTCGCGGGTGTTTTTGTTCCATTATCGCATATTTTCACAGGTGTTTTTGTTCCATTATCGCATATTTTCGCGGGTGTTTTTGTTCCATTATCGCATATTTTCGCGGGTGTTTTTGTTCCATTATCGCATATTTTCGCGGGTGTTTTTGTTCCATTATCGCATATTTTCACGGGTGTTTTTGTTCCATTATCGCATATTTTCGCGGGTGTTTTTGTTCCATTACCGCATATTTTCGCGGGTGTTTTTGTTCCATTACCGCATATTTTCGCTGGTGTTTTTGTTCCATTATCGCATATTTTCGCGGGTGTTTTTGTTCCATTACCGCATATTTTCACGGGTGTTTTTGTTCCATTACCGCATATTTTCGCGGGTGTTTTTGTTCCATTATCGCATATTTTCGCGGGTGTTTTTTTGTTCCATTACCGTATATTTTCACGGGTGTTTTTGTTCCATTATCGCATATTTTCGCGGGTGTTTTTGTTCCATTATCGCATATTTTCGCGGGTGTTTTTGTTCCATTACCGCATATTTTCGCGGGTGTTTTTGTTCCATTATCGCATATTTTCACGGGTGTTTTTGTTCCATTACCGCATATTTTCACGGGTGTTTTTGTTCCATTACCGCATATTTTCGCGGGTGTTTTTGTTCCATTATCGCATATTTTCGCGGGTGTTTTTGTTCCATTACCGCATATTTTCACGGGTGTTTTTGTTCCATTACCGCATATTTTCGCGGGTGTTTTTGTTCCATTATCGCATATTTTCACGGGTGTTTTTGTTCCATTATCGCATATTTTCGCGGGTGTTTTTGTTCCATTACCGCATATTTTCGCGGGTGTTTTTGTTCCATTACCGCATACTTTCATGGGTGTTTTTGTTCCATTATCGCATATTTTCGCGGGTGTTTTTGTTCCATTACCGCATAGAGTCAATGAGAGGCGACGCTGAGTACCCAGTCAATCCTCCTCTTTAGATAGTCCTTTTTGTAACTATGTGGACCATACATATATGGTCAACATACATATATGGTATATATATATATATCGTACATATATTGACGTAAAGGACTATTAGATAGTAGAATTTGGTACTATTCACTTGATATAGTTCCGGAAAAAAATATCAAGGTTAAATTCCAACTTAAAATATTTCTAGGTCTAGTATAGTACAGATATGTACTACTGTGTTAAGCTGGTTAGGATGGTTAGGCTAGGGTTATGGTATTATTCGCGTGAATACAAAACCTTTTCCAGTCTGTCCAAGCTCAACTGTATCAAATTGTACTTTCTAACTGTCCATTACGTCAGTACACGCACGATAGTCCACATAGCTACTGTACAAGTACTGTCTAAACAGAAGGTATACGCTGTTTAAAGTACTTTTAAACAGTTTAAAAAAAGCTTTATCACGTGACATCGCTAATACATTGACCAGTCTGTATGGCACACAGGCGCTTGTCCTAAACTATAATAATCTCCCTAAATGACATATCAACAAACAACATTTCAAAGAAACTTGTTTGCATCAATTTAAAACTGTCGTTTGCGTCAATTTTAAAAATTGTCGTCTGCGTCAGTTTTAAAATTGTCGTCTGCATCAATTTTAAAATTGTCGTCTGCGTCAATTTTAAAAATTGTCGTCTGCATCAATTTTAAAATTGTCGTCTGCGTCAGTTTTAAAATTGTCGTCTGCATCAATTTTAAAATTGTCGTCTGCGTCAGTTTTAAAATTGTCATTTGCGTCAATTTTAAAATTGTCGTCTGCTACGCTTTTGTTTTTTTTATTAGAAAAATAAATATTTGTGGATATTTAAATAAGGAATTGATATCCTTGAGAACAGAAATGGTCGCCGTGTTTTTGTTTTGTTTTTGTATATAAAGCGGATGTTTCCAAATATTCAATAGAAAACGGAATCGGTAGTGGCGACCAGCGCCATCTCTGTGTTGGATGTGTTACTACGGACTTACCGACAAGAAATGAAACTCCATTGGTAGTATTTCGTGACGTCTAATATACAGGTAACATATATATAATACCAACTTAGCAGGCCATTTCAATGCTACTTTTTGAACGTCGTCAAGCTGTTTTTTTCTGTTTAAAAGTGAATTTGAAAGTTGAAAGTGGTCAATTAGCATGTTTCCTTCAAAGAAAATCTGGCAACATTATTTAAGGATCCACAAATTTCCACCTTTCAATTCTAACTATTATACTCTTCCACTCAAACAATTTATACCAATTCCTACTTTACTAACTCATAATCATAAAATAAAACCAATATATAAACTTAAATGAATGAACATAACCATTTTATAATTTAAAATTTAAAAAAAAAATTCGAAAACTAACCTGATTTTCTTCGTGTTGCTGCTGTTGTTGTTGTTGTTGCTGCTGTTGTAGGTGTGGGTGGTCGTGGGCGGTGGGCGGGGAGTGGGTGAGTGGGTGGGGCTGATGAGGGGGGGCGGCGTAGGGGTCGTGGTGATCGTCGTTGTCGGAGACGCTGGTTTCGTCGGGCGGCGGCGACTTGAGACCGTTAAACGACCGGAACTCCTGACGTTTGTACGCTGCGCGCGCATTCTGGAGGCGGGAATTGTTGTTGTTGTTATAGATTCGGCTACTCGGAACAAGTTCCAAGTAGCACGGGCTATGGTGAGCCCGTAACTTACCTCACACAGGAGCGGGGCAAGAAGCACAGGCTATGGGTTAGCCTAGTGGACGGGAGATGTCTCCCGTCTGAGGCGGGAAGAGGGAAGGCTATTTTAAAAGTGTGGGGCCGTTGATTCAAACCTTTTACCCCCCCTAATCCCCCCCCCTGTTTCAACCCCCGTCTATATATCTATCCTCCCCCCATTTGTACCACCTCCCATTATCTACCCATTCTCCCCATTTGTCCCCCAAAAAAGCCCTTATATCCACATTCTTAGTTTCCAGTTGCCATTTTTTTTCCCTCAATGGGCCATTTGAACCCTCAGCCCAAGAATCTCAATTAAGAATTGAAGGTTCGGGTCCGCCCTGGAGCCCTTATGATGGGTCTTGATAATTGTCCTAACCCATTTGATAATTATCAAGACCCATTTCAGAATTCTTATTTTCGACACTGGTCTTATCCTAGTGTCCTGTCCAGTGTGGTATTGTGGTGTTCTGTCCAGTGTAGTATTGTGGTGTCCTGTCCAGTGTGGTATCGTGGTGTTCTGTCCAATGTGGTATTGTGGTGTCCTGTCCAGTGTGGTATCTTGGTGTTCTGTCCAATGTGGTATTGTGGTGTTCTGTCCAGTGTGGTATTGTGGTGTTCTGTCCAGTGTGGTATCGTGGTGGTCTGTCCAGTGTGGTATCGTGGTGTTCTGTCCAGTGTGGTATCGTGGTGTTCTGTCCAGTGTGGTATCGTGGTGTTCTGTCCAATGTGGTATTGTGTTCTGTCCAATGTGGTATCCTGTAGTCCTAGAACTTAACTGTGCCGCCCGTGACTGGCCAGGCTGTAGCTACTCTCCCCGTGTATCTATGGTCGCGACAATTTACAACAAAAAGCATCATTATTCTTAACAATTCCTACAAATTGGCAACAAAAAACTTCACTATATTTATAAGTCTTTCATGAACAGACACCCACACGCACACACACACACACACACACACACACACACACACACACACACACACACACACACACACACACACACACACACACACACACAGGTGAAAAATTAGGTGAGTACACCCACACACACACACACATACACACACACACACACACCAGTTGTGTGACAGTTGAGAGGCGGGACCAAAGAGCCAAAGCTCAACCCCCGCAAACACAACTAGGTGAATACACACACACACACACACCAGTTGTGTGACGGTTGAGAGGCGGGACCAAAGAGCCAAAGCTCAACCCCCGCAAACACAGCTAGGTGAATACACACACACACACACACTTAAGGTCATTTGGTCACTAAAGGTCATAATAATCCTGGTTCTATTCATCTTTCAAATTGTATTATCTTTAAAATGCAACCCAAAATTAGCCTCACTTGAGCACCTTAGTAACGCCTAACCTAACCTAACCTAACCTTAGTAACGCCTAACCTAACCTAACCTAACCTAACCTAACCTAACCTAACCTTAGTAACGCCTAACCTAACCTAACCTAACCTAACCTAACCTAACCTTAGTAACGCCTAACCTAACCTAACCTAACCTAACCTAACCTAACCTTAGTAACGCCTAACCTAACCTAACCTAACCTAACCTAACCTAACCTTAGTAACGCCTAACCTAACCTAACCTAACCTAACCTTAGTAACGCCTAACCTAACCTAACCTAACCTAACCTAACCTAACCTAACCTAAACGGCCTCTGGCCAAACCGTCCACA
>NC_091171.1:42238253-42248253 GCF_040958095.1 Procambarus clarkii
CGCATACAAAGGGGGAAACTAGCGCATACAAAAGTGAAAACTAGCGCATACAAAGGGGGAAACTAGCGCGTACAAAAGATGATGAAGTATACCCAAAATTGGGGCAGTGGGAATAAATCAGGGAGAAGGGGGGGGGGGAGGAGGGAGGTATTAAAACAAAGGGGGTTGCAAGTTATTCCAAAATAATAATTAATATGGGTTGGAAAACGATATAGGGGGGAGGGGGGGAGGTGGATATGCATCAAAAGGGAATGTTTGTTCTCCCAAAAAAGGAGTGTTTGGGGGATGCAAAAGGAAAAGAGAGACGGGGGAGGGAATGGACGGATTACAAAAGGGAGAGAGAGAGAGAGAGCAGGTGGATTTAAAAAAAGAAAAGCGGGAGATTAAAAAGGGGTATATTTATATTCTGAAGATATTTCCAACGAAACGTGGTACGATTTTTTTGACCAAACCCTTTTTTATATATACAAAGATGTCCTCAATTAAAAAAAAGAGGACACAGATTGAACTCGAGAACAGTGATTCATTACATAAAAGTGCGCTCTTTGAATCAAAATACAGAAGCTCGGTATACTAAAAAAAAAAGCTAAGTATTAAAAAGCATTGAGAGTAAGGATAAGTTGATGCAACACTCTTGTGTTGCAGAGTTGATTATCAACTCATTTTTCCTTCCCAACACTTGCAATGGAAGGCCTATGCATGAACAGCCTATAGGCCTACATGATCATAAAACCTATAGAATGTTATTTTATTCGTCCACGTGGACTGGTCAGTGCTAATATGGACTTGCTTAGTGTAGGGTCGGCGTTCTAGCCCCGATAGTCATCGTTCCTTAATCCCTGTCCTCATATCCCAGCTTTTAGTCTGTCGCATATCCCTTGCAGGTACGATACAGCCATACCAGATGAGAGCAGCCTAGTCACAGTGATCCCACACACTTAGACACTAGGCTTCATGGCTTGCGTTAGCACCTCATCTCGTTGACACACATTCATAGTTGCTTGTGCAATAGGGTCAAGTACAGGCCTAAACGGTAAATTCATTTTATGCGATGGAGAATAAAATTGGCACTTCCATAGAGCGAGTGATGTTACACTTTCAAGAATTTGCTTGACTTGTATATCGGGGTTATGTAGATAAAGTTTGGCTTATCTCACAAGGAAAGCTTATATATATATATATGTGCCTGTCTGTCAAAAATCTCACTTCATAAACAAAACAATCACCAACATAAACAAGAGAACCCATAAACAAAACAAAAAGAAACTCATCCTAACCATTCATCCACTTGCCACAAAAAAAAAAAAATGGTGTGATTTCAAACTCCCCCAAAAACCGGTGTTTCCCAAAATTAAACCTGCTCACTAGCTGTGTTCAGAGCGCGGCTAACCATTCTGAAATCGTGTAATAGTGAATATAATATTAATTTGTGTTCATAGGACCGTAAGAGTGAACATATATATATATATTACGTTCATCATGACAGCAGAATGGATTATATTGATCGTGTATGATTGTACTCACCTATTTGTACTCGCCTATTTGTGCCTGCAGGATCGAGCATTGACTTTTGGATCCCGCCTTTCTAGCCATCGGTTGTTTACAGCAATGACTCCGGTCCTATTTTCCTATCATATTCAGTTTTAAAATTATGAATAGAGTTTGCTTCCACAATCTGTTCCTTAAGTACATTCCATTGCTCCACTACTCTCACGCTAAATGCCTCCTTACTTAGGTTTTCTGAATGATGTTCTAACTTTTGCCAGTGTAGAGTACGCTGCTGTCGTTATCCTATTTATATGTGCCTCAGGAGATAGATTAGGTGTTACGTCCACCCCGAGGTCTCTTTCTCGCGTCGTCATAGGTAAGCAGATCTCCTTCATTGTGTACTGTCCCTTTGGTCTCCTATCACCTAGTCCAATTTCCATAACTTTACATTTGCTCGTGTTGAACTTCAGTAGCCATTTCTCTGACCATCTCTGCAACCTGTTCAAGTCCTCTTGGAGGATCCTACAATCCTCATCTATCACAACTCTTCTCATCAACTTTGCGTCATCCGCGAACATCGACATGTAGGACTCTACGCCTGTAAACATGTCGTTAACGTATATTAGAAATAGAATTGGTCCCAGCACCGATCCTTGAGGTACTCCACTCGTTACTGTTCGCCAGTCCGACTTCTCACCCCTTACCGTAACTCTTTGGCTCCTTCCTGTTAGGTAGTTCCTTACCCATGCTAGGACCTTTTCCTCCCCCCCCCCCGCCTGCCTCTCGAGTTTGAACAGCAGTCTCATGTGCGGTACTGTATCAAAGGCCTTTTGGGCAGTCCTGAAATTTTTAGTCAGCCCAACCTTCTCTGTCCTGCCCTATCCTTGTTATTTTATCATAGAATGTATGTGTGTATGTGTGTGTGAATATACACACATATATATATATTATATATATATATATATATATATATATATATATATATATATATATATATATATTACATAATATATATATTATATATGTGTGAATGGAACATTTATTTTTTGGAGTAAAGGAGATGGAGATCTGCAACTGAAGGAAACGTATCATCAGAGAGACAGAGACATTGAGACAAGCAGAGAGACAGAGACATTGAGACAAGCAGAGAGACAGAGACATTGAGACAAGCAGAGAGACAGAGACATTGAGACAAACAGAGAGACAGACATTGAGACAAGCAGAGAGACAGAGACATTGAGACAAGCAGAGAGACAGAGACATTGAGACAAGCAGAGAGACAGAGAGAGACCGACAGACAGAGGCACAACTGACCTGTATCGCCGGGTGCAAGGGTTCAGACCCGATCTTCTCCATGGCGTGTGGGCGTGGGTGGACGTGGTGGGGCGGGGGGGTCATGACGTGGGCGGTGGGCGGGGGGCGGGAGACGTGGGCCACGTGCACCGCCCACCACGCCTCGAACTGACGTGCTGACTCCTCGCTGACTTCTCCTGACCCCCTGATCAGCGCTGACAGCAGGCTCTGAGGGAGGACGAGACGGCCACTTACACATTGTTAAGGCCACCACCTTCATATATATATATATATATATATATATATATATATATATATATATATATATATATATATATATATATATATGTATATGTATATGTATATATATATCATCAATCTTCTTAATATTTCTTATATTTTTCTTCACTGTCGAGGAAAGTTGAAAAATTAAGTCTCCAAAGTTCATTTTCACACTTTAATATGGTCTGACGCCTTGGGGGATGCGTTTTGGAATGAATTAAAGGAGCATGTTGTAGAAATAAACTCCATTCATAATTTTAAAATTATATATGATGGGTAATAAGTCGGGAATATTTACATTAAACATCTGGCGGATAGAAATGTGGGGTCCAAGAGCTAACGCTCAACCCTGCAGGCATAATGAAGTGAGTACAAAGAGGTATGAAATGCACACATAAATCACCAGATACAAAATTCTCAAGGGGAATTAACCCTGCAAATAAACAGTCTATTTGGAAAGAAAACGAGGAGATTCCGGTTGATCTGACTCCCACTGACTGACTCAGACTGACTGACTCAGACTGACTGTCGACTCTACAGTCAATAAACTGGGACTAACAGTTCAGCTGTGAACAGAACAAATGCAAAGTGAAGTGTTGGAGGCGACATCAGTCTGAATCAATGAGAGAATTTCCATTTTTTTATTTTTTGAAGGTTGGAAGGCCGATGCTAGGGGTTACCCTTGACCCAACTTTGCAGGGTGAGTGGTCGGGGGCACGGGGCGGACATAGGCTGGTCAAGGTCGCCAGAGTTCAAGGGGAAACAACCTGCCACGGACCAACATATATTCATCCCAAACCACCAATTCTGACACTGCCTATCAACTACACCTATCTATACATATTTACAAACAAAAAGTAATAATTTCAAACATTTTTTTCTTATAGCAATATGAACAATTATGCACCGATCTCGAGAAAATGAGCAGAAATTTTCCAATCATTATACTTTGTCTATACTAGCATAATACATATTATTTACTCCATAATACATAATTCATACAGTACCCCTCACAGGTTCAAAGGCTTCCCATAACCTGCTCCATTCTCAAAACAAAGGGGGTATACTATTATATAAACATAATAATATTATATATATATAACTATTATATAATTAATAATTAATTAATTTATTATAATATAATATTATATATATATAACTATTATATAATTTATTTATAAATTTATATACAAGAAACTACATTAGGTTTTAGAGAATACATAGCATAGTATTTACAATCTTGTAAAGCCACTAGTACGCGCAGCGTTTCGGCCAGGTCCTTAATCTAACAGATAATTTTAAGGGGGTAAATTCTAGCAGAATTAATAATAATTGCATAACGTTTTATTAATAATAATTTAATTAATAATAATATATAACATTTAACTCTGCTATCACTCCTATCTCCTATCACTGGTGGACCACCCACATTTCAATGGGAAACTATTATTGTTATTTTCATAAGAGAGAGTGTATGAAACAGAGAAAGATAGAGAGACAGGACCAGAGAGCTGAAGCCCAACTCCCCCACACACGCACAATTATTGAGTTTGCACGCAAAAGCACCTGCGTGTCCAGACGTCACAGCCAGCGATTATAGCACCGTCACAGCCCGCGATTATAGCGCCGTCACAGCCCGCGATTATAGCCCCGTCACAGCCCGCGATTATAGCCACCGTCACAGCCAGCGATTATAGCCCCGTCACAGCCAGCGATTATAGCCCCGTCACAGCCCGCGATTATAGCCACCGTCACAGCCAGCGATTATAGCCCCGTCACAGCCCGCGATTATAGCCACCGTCACAGCCCGCGGTTATAGCCACCGTCACAGCCAGCGATTATAGCCCCGTCAAAGCCAGCGATTATAGCCCCGTCACAACTAGCGATTATAGCCCCGTCACAGCCCGCGATTATAGCACCGCCACAGCCCGCGATTATAGCACCGTCACAGCCCGCGATTATAGCCCCGTCACAGCTAGCGATTATAGCCCCGTCACAGCCCGCGATTATAGCGCCGTCACAGCCCGCGATTATAGCACCGTCACAGCCGCGATTATAGTCCCGTCACAGCCCGCGATTATAGCACCGTCACAGCCCGCGATTATAGCACCGTCACAGCCGCGATTATAGTCCCGTCACAGCCCGCGATTATAGCGCCGTCACAGCCCGCGATTATAGCACCGTCACAGCCGCGATTATAGCACCGTCACAGCCCGCGATTATAGCACCGTCACAGCCCGCGATTATAGCACCGTCACAGCCGCGATTATAGTCCCGTCACAGCCCGGGATTAAAGCACCGTCACAGCCCGGGATTATAGTCCCGTCACAGCCCGCGATTATAGCGCCGTCACAGCCCGCGATTATAGCCCCGTCACAGCCCGCGATTATAGCACCGTCACAGCCAGCGATTATAGCACCGTCACAGCCCGCGATTATAGCACCGTCACAGCCCGCGATTATAGCCACCGTCACAGCCCGCGATTATAGCACCGTCACAGCCCGCGATTATAGCCCCGTCACAGCCCGCGATTATAGCACCGTCACAGCCCGCGATTATAGCACCGTCACAGCCAGCGATTATAGCGCCGTCACAGCCCGCGATTATAGCACCGTCACAGCCAGCGATTATAGCGCCGTCACAGCCAGCGATTATAGCACCGTCACAGCTTGCGATTATAGCGCCGTCACAGCCAGCGATTATAGCACCGTCACAGCCAGCGATTATAGCACCGTCACAGCCCGCGATTATAGCTACCGTCACAGCCCGCGATTATAGCCACCGTCACAGCCCGCGATTATAGCCACCGTCACAGCCCGCGATTATAGTACTGTCACAGCCCGCGATTATAGCCACCGTCACAGCCCGCGATTATAGCCACCGTCACAGCCCGCGATTATAGTACCGTCACAGCCCGCGATTATAGCTACCGTCACAGCCCGCGATTATAGCCACCGTCACAGCCCGCGATTATAGCGCCGTCACAGCCCGCGATTATAGCGCCGTCACAGCCCGCGGTTATAGCCACCGTTACAGCCCGCGATTATAGCCACCGTCACAGCCCGCGATTATAGCCACCGTCACAGCCCGCGATTATAGTACCGTCACAGCCCGCGATTATAGCTACCGTCACAGCCCGCGATTATAGCCACCGTCACAGCCCGCGATTATAGCGCCGTCACAGCCCGCGATTATAGCCCCGTCACAGCCAGCGATTATAGCCACCGTCACAGCCAGCGATTATAGCCCCCGTCACAGCCCGCGATTATAGCCACCGTCACAGCCCGCGATTATAGCGCCGTCACAGCCAGCGATTATCACAAAACGCGCCGTCTTATCTAACGATACCCGGAGCTCGGAGAGGACCACGACCAGATTACCACCCGGATTTACCTGATTTACAACTGCCTTCAAGAGACATTCACAGGGCGCCCAAGGGCGTGGGGGGGGGGGTGAGGGAGGGGGCAGTGCCCCCGGGTGTCTGGCCCCCAGGGGGGGGGGTAATATCCGGCTCAATAACCAAGACATGTTTGGGACACGAATAAACCTAACCTTCAAGCCTCCAGACGTTATCAAAATATTTTGTTTTGATGGTAATTAAACCCCTTAAAAAAACTGGAAAGGTTTAATGCGTTGAATCTGAGGCCGCGGCACGAACGGAGTGCTCAACTAGGCCACTTGATCTTGGGATTCGAACCCACATTAGCCAGGTTTCAGCAAGCCAGGTCGCAGGGGGATGGGAGGGGGGAGGGGGGTGTTGAGCGCCCGCTTTAAATGCTAACACCGGCTTAAGACACGATGCTGTAAACTCTACACTAGCGAGGTCACACTTGGCAAAGCGCTCTCAAACTCAGGACCCGGATTCATGAAGCAGTTACGCACGTACTTAAGAACATGTACATCTTTCCTCAATCTTTGACACCTTTGGTTACATTTATTAAACAGTTTACAAGCATGAAAACTTGCCAATCAACTGTTGTTATTGTTATAAACAGCTCCTGGTGCTTCGGAGCTCATTAACTGTTTAATAATTGTAAAAAAAAGTCGCCAAAGATTGAGAAAAAGATGTACGGGATCGTAAGTGCTTGCGAACTGCTTCGTGAATCCGGGTCCAGGGCTCCAGGTCCTCGTATAGCCCTGAAGGCCTGCTACTGACGATGTACCGGATGTACATGTAACATATTTGAACAATCTTCTCTCGTACATACAGCAATGAAGCGCGTCAATGACTGGGCAAGTACAACTCAAACCGAACTTGCAGGCATATACCTTGCCACTGAATTGTTAAAAGACAAAGGCAGTGGACTTATATATTGTGACTCGAAGAGTGCACTCCTGGCATTGAACGCACATAGTAGTGACACCCAGAAAATAGTCAGTGATATTCGAATGAATGTTTTAGCTGCTAAAGAAAACAGATTTGAGATTAAATTCCTATGGATACCATCACATGTTGGCATCTCAAGGCATGACACTGTTGATATGCTTGCTAAGACAGCCTGCAGAAAACCAGTGGTAGAAATTAATATGGGTGTTTCACTAGCAGTGACAAAGAGAATACTTAAACAAATATCTAATGAAAATCTCACCGACCTAACAAATTCACAAAGACCTGAAAGTTGTAGCATTAAATATTATGATAGATATCGTGAGGAGACATTCACATATGGGACTAATAGAACAAGAACCCGGCAATGTGATGTTATAGTGGCCAGAATACGCCTGGGATATAGACGTATCTGGCAGCTTTCTCAAAACCCAAATGTCGAGTACACAATGTGTCAACTTTGTGAAAGAGAAAACATGCACTCTCTTGAACATTATATTGTAGAAATGTCCCATATTGACTTACTTTCGCCCTCCTGGGCTAAGGTATGCTGAACTGTGTAATTACTATATGAGTACTGGAACACTTGATGATATATTGGACTTGTACCCAATATTGACCATGTAATGTATCAATTATACAATGTATGTATGTGATGTAACTATAACCTGAGCTTGTGAAAGTATCTTAATCATCTTCAGTGATTAAGTGCTTAATAACACACTAGTTTATCAGTTATCTTACCTATCTTAGAGTAGGATAGCCATAAATGTATGTGTATGTATGTGTATAAAGTATATGTGGAAGCTGATCAGAATTACATTTCACCTTTGTAAATGCCCATTAATAATACTATGTAAAGAACACATCGACCACTTTATATAGGCCAGACGTAACTCTGTGTATCTATGTATTTACATCTGTAGGTTAGATTAGCATTTTAAAAGCACCACGATCACCTTCTGTGGTTGATTGTTCAATAAACCCTTGAACTATATTTTTAAGACATCTCTCACCCTGTCCATGGAGGACAGAAGAAAATGTATATATGCTGGTTAGCATTGTAAATGTCTGGCCACGTCTGTGGTAGAAAATAATAATAATAAAAAATGTGCCCAACAGGCTCCAGGTCCTCGTAGGCTCGTAATGATGGGAAGGGACAGGAGAGGCGGACTGCCGGAACGGACGGAAGGGACAGGAGAGGCGGACTGCCGGAACGGACGGAAGGGACAGGAGAGGCGGACTGCCGGAACGGACGGAAGGGACAGGAGAGGCGGACTGCCGGAACGGACGGAAGGGACACAGTGCGGTAGAAGGGGGAGCTGACCCCGGCGGGGACAGGGAACAGGTCAAGATAAACGTGGGGACACGAAGATCAGAAGAGAAGCTAAACAGAAAGGGAAAGGAGGAGACGCATGAAAGATAAAGGAAGAGGATGTATAGAATAAACCGTGGATGGAAGAGGCTGATCAAACACAATGAGGAGACAACAATATGGATCCTGTCTCAGACGTAGAGGAGAGAGAGAGAGAGAGAGAGAGAGAGACAGAGAGAGACAGAGAGAGAGACAGAGAGAGAGAGAGAGGGAGAGGGAGAGTGAGAGAGGGAGAGAAAGATGAAGACAGTCCTTGAAACTCTGATAATTCTTCTTCTTTGTGACTGAAAGTTCCCTCCCTTCCCCCCCACCCCCCAACCTTCCCCCCTCCTCCTCTCCCCCCCCCTACTTCTCCTTCCCTCCAACCCCCTCCCCCTCCCTCCCCACTCCTCTCCCCCCCCCCTCTGCCCCTGCAACAACCTCCCTCCCCTTTCCCTCAACCCCCCCCCTTACCCCTCCTCCAAGCGCCCCCCCAATCCCCCAACACCCCCCCTCCATCACCCACATTAGAGTAAGCTTTATCACTATTGGCCCAAAGTTGCATTGATCTCCGGCTAATGAGGTCTTAACTACCCAACTACGGTTTAACAAGCGAATTATCGAATAAGTCAGTACAAGAGAGAGTGTACACAGCCCTGAGTATTGTTTGAGTGGAGGGACTCACCTGACGCCACTCACCTAGTGCTCACCCAGTTATGCTTGCGGGGGTTAAACTTCGGCTCTTTGGTCCCGCCTCTTTGCTCTAAATCAACTGGTGTAATCCTCAGGGGAATTGACAGGGTAGACCAGGATTAATTATTCAACATACGCGAACAAGGGGACACAGGCGGAGACTGAGTACCCACATGAGCCACAGAGACGTTAGAAAGAACTTTTTCAGTGTCAGAGTAGTTAACAGATGGAATGCATTAGGAAGTGATGTGGTGGAGGCTGACTCCATACACAGTTTCATATGTAGATATGATAGAGCCCAATAGCTTTAGGAACCTGTACACCAGTTGATTGACAGTTCAGAGGCGGGACCAAAGAGCCGAAGCTCAACCCCCGCAAGTACAACTATGTGAGTACAGAAGTCTCGGCCTATAGCTTACTTGATCGTCAACAAATATCATTCGAAAGTATCCAAAGTTCACACTGCCACATGTATCCTGTATATACACACAGGTGTGTGTATACACACAGGTATGTAGAACAGTGTATACACAGGTATGTAGAACAGTGTATACACAGGTATG
>NC_091171.1:42253253-42263253 GCF_040958095.1 Procambarus clarkii
ACACACCTCTTTGTCATTTTTTGTGTACCCATCCTCTCCATTTTTCAGTTTCATCACCAGTTCTTTCACTGTTGTTTTCCTCCTGATGTGACTATGAAGCAGTTTTGGCTGGTCTTGGCTTTATTTGCTATGGCATTTACAAACTGCCTCGCTGCTTCTCTCCTCACTCTGAGGTACCCATACCTGGCCCTCTGGTACCTCTCTCTGCTCTCTGGTATCCTGTTATTTCTGTAGTATCGCCACACCCTTGTGATTAGGTGCCTCGCTTTCTTACATGCCTAATTGAACCACTTTTCAATCCATTTCTTGGATGGGTTAATTCTACCTCCACCAGCTACTCAAATGTTAGGACACTGAGTGTGTGTGTGTGTGAGTGTGTGTGCGCGTGTGCGTGTGTGTGCGCTCACCGAGCCCTGTGATTGGGACGAGCTCCAGTTTCTGGGCCCACCTCTCTGCCCTTAGTTGACGTGTGGTGTTAGCTTATAATTTGTTTTTCCCAAGTTTCGCTTGATTCATCAGGGAAAGGGAGGGAAGTGAGGGAGGGAAGGTGAGAGAGAAAGGAAGGGTGAGGGGGAAAAGGAGGGGGGTGTAGAGTATATGGGGGGGAGGAAGGAGCCACCCCAGTGCCCCAATACACTCCCGATGGACAACACTAAATGGTGATTAATGAATTAGCTTAAACCAATAGTTAAATTGAAAACCCAACCATCATTCATTCCTTCAATTCCTTCAATTCCTTCAATTCCTTCAATTCCTTCTTTCCTACCTTCTCTCCCTCCCTCCTCTCCCTCCTATATTCTCTCTATTTTCGAAAGGAATTTAATGAAACGTGAGTAATCTAGTTCCCTCTCTGTCTCTCCCTCTCTATCCCCCCTCCCTCCCTCTCCCCCCTCCCTCTCTGTCTCTCTCTCTTTGTCCCCTCCCTCTCTATCCCCCCCTCCCTCTCTCTCCCCCCTCCCTCTTTCCTTTCTCACACCGCACTTCCTTAATCCTATTCGTCCCTCCCTCCCTCTCGCTAATCCTAAGTTCGAATCCTAATCCCAATACATCTCTTACTTCAGTGTTATCACGCGCTATCATAACTCTCACTTTTGTGTTATCTCTCTCTCTCTCTGTCTGTCTCTCTCTCTGTCTCTCTCTCTCTCTCTCTCTCCGTCTCTTTCTCCCTTTGTCTCTTTCTCTCTGTCTGTCTGTCTCTCTCTCTCTCTCTCTCTCTCTCTCTCTCTCTCTCTCTCTCTCTCTCTCTCTCTCTCTCTCTCTCTCTCTCTCTCTCTCTCTCTCTCTCTCTCTCTCTCTTTTTCTATCTGTCTCTCTCTCTCTCTCTCTCTCTCTCTCTCTCTCTCTCTCTCTCTCTCTCTCTCTCTCTCTCTCTCTCTCTCTCTCTCTCTCTCTCTCTCTCTCTCTCCCTCCCCCTCTCCCCTCCCTATCCTTTCCCTCTCCCCCTGCTCCCTCTTTCTTCCTCTCTTCCCTCCCTCCCCCTTTCCCCCAAACCAGATACAGGACTGGTTCCCTTACCCTCTCTTTAATCTTACCAAAATCCACAAAGCCCCTTAATCCTATAATCCTTCTCTCTCTCTCTCTCTCTCTCTCTCTCTCTCTCTCTCTCTCTGTCCTTCTCCTCCGAGTGTTCGTATGAAGGGGAATATATGGAAGGGAGTGGGAAAGAGACCGATGATGGCACAGGAAAGAAACAGGAAATGAATCGCATAAAGCAAATTGTCGAATCAAACATCATTCATGACAGGTTAATAGTCATGGCATGAGACAGGCAGCGGGTGGAAAGGTCGGGCCGGGGCCCATGAGCTAAAGCTCGATGCTGCAGGCAGAAATATGTGAAATAGGTGAGTGAGTACATAAATATACATGTGGATACACACACACACACACACACACACGGGAAAGGGAGAGGGAGAGGGAGGGGGGGGGGAGGGGTTCGGAGCTCAGTGGACTGCGGTCTGGGTTGGAAGTCTTAACGGCCCGGGTTCGATCCCCGGCAGGGGCAGAAACAAATGGGCAGAGTTTCTTTCGCCCTCATGCCCTTGTTCACCTAGCCGTAAATAGGTACCTGGGAGTTAGACAGCTGCTACGGGCTGCTTCCTGGATGTGTGTGTGTGTGTGTGTGTGTGTGTGTGTGTGTGTGTGTGTGTGTGTGTGTGTGTGTGTGTGTGTGTGTGTGTGTGTGTGTGTGTGTGTTTTAGAGAGAAATATATGTAGTAGACATAAAGGAAAAATAAATTGGAAAAAATAATAAATAAATTAGAAAAATAAATTAGAAAAAAAAATAAAATGGCAGTGGGATGGCACAAGGATAAGATAATCCAAGGGAGGAGGTCACCTATATAGGGGGACATGTCCTCTATATAGAAGATATGTCTTAGGAATCCTTAGGGCTTGGAGAGTAGGGTTCCAGTGTTCGAGTCGCTCGGGTAAATCGAAGATCTTCTCTCATATTTGATGTATGAGAGCAACCTGCTTATCAACCCCCTCCCCCCCCCCCATATGAAATTTGCAGGGGAAGGTGATCCAGGGATCCAGGGATCCAGGGATCCAAATCCAGGGATCCAAATCCAGGGATCCAAATCCAGGGATCCAGGGATCCAAATCCAGGGATCCAGGGATCCAAATCCAGGGATCCAGGGATCCAGGGATCCAAATCCAGGGATCCAGGGATCCAAATCCAGGCATCCAGGGATCCAAATCCAGGGATCCAGGGATCCAAATCCAGGCATCCAGGGATCCAAATCCAGGCATCCAGGGATCCAACTCCAGGGATCCAGGGATCCAAATCCAGGGATCCAGGGATCCAAATCCAGGCATCCAGGGATCCAACTCCAGGCATCCAGGGATCCAACTCCAGGGATCCAAATCCAGGGATCCAGGGATCCAAATCCAGGGATCCAAATCCAGGGATCCAGGGATCCAAATCCAGGCATCCAGGGATCCAAATCCAGGGATCCAAATCCAGGGATCCAAATCCAGGGATCCAGGGATCCAAATCCAGGGATCCAGGGATCCAAATCCAGGGATAGAGGGATCCAAATCCAGGGATCCAAATCCAGGGATCCAGGGATCCAAATCCAGGCATCCAGGGATCCAGGGATCCAAATCCAGGCATCCAGGGATCCAGGGATCCAAATCCAGGGATCCAGGGATCCAAATCCAGGCATCCAGGGATCCAAATCCAGGGATCCAGGGATCCAAATCCAGGGATCCAGGGATCCAAATCCAGGGATCCAGGGATCCAAATCCAGGGATCCAGGGATCCAAATCCAGGGATCCAGGGATCCAAATCCAGGGATCCAGGGATCCAAATCCAGGGATCCAGGGATCCAAATCCAGGCATCCAGGGATCCAACTCCAGGGATCCAGGGATCCAAATCCAGGGATCCAGGGATCCAAATCCAGGCATCCAGGGATCCAACTCCAGGCATCCAGGGATCCAACTCCAGGGATCCAAATCCAGGGATCCAGGGATCCAAATCCAGGGATCCAAATCCAGGGATCCAGGGATCCAAATCCAGGCATCCAGGGATCCAAATCCAGGGATCCAAATCCAGGGATCCAAATCCAGGGATCCAGGGATCCAAATCCAGGGATCCAGGGATCCAAATCCAGGGATAGAGGGATCCAAATCCAGGGATCCAAATCCAGGGATCCAGGGATCCAAATCCAGGCATCCAGGGATCCAGGGATCCAAATCCAGGCATCCAGGGATCCAGGGATCCAAATCCAGGGATCCAGGGATCCAAATCCAGGCATCCAGGGATCCAAATCCAGGGATCCAGGGATCCAAATCCAGGGATCCAGGGATCCAAATCCAGGGATCCAGGGATCCAAATCCAGGGATCCAGGGATCCAAATCCAGGGATCCAGGGATCCAAATCCAGGGATCCAGGGATCCAAATCCAGGGATCCAGGGATCCAAATCCAGGCATCCAGGGATCCAACTCCAGGGATCCAGGGATCCAAATCCAGGGATCCAGGGATCCAAATCCAGGCATCCAGGGATCCAACTCCAGGGATCCAGGGATCCAAATCCAGGGATCCAGGGATCTAAATCCAGGGATCCAGGGATCCAAATCCAGGGATCCAGGGATCCAAATCCAGGGATCCAGGGATCCAAATCCAGGGATCCAGGGATCCAAATCCAGGGATCCAGGGATCCAAATCCAGGGATCCAGGGATCCAAATCCATGGATCCAGGGATCCAAATCCAGGCATCCAGGGATCCAACTCCAGGGATCCCATCACAATGGTTGTACTCTTCAAGTCACTTGTGTTGTCCCGTCTTGAGTACTGCTCAGTACTCACTTCTCCCTTCAGAGCAGGAGAGATTGCTGAAATTGAGGGAATACAGAGAACATATACGGCACGCATAGACGAGATAAAACACCTAAATTATTGGGACCGTCTCAAAGCCCTCCAAATGTACTCTCTAGAAAGGAGACGAGAGAGATACCAAATAATATACACATGGAAAATACTGGAGGGCCAGGTCCCAAATCTACACAGTAAAATAACAACGTACTGGAGTGAACGATATGGAAGAAAATGCAAGATTGAACCAGTGAAGAGCAGAGGTGCCATAGGCACAATCAGAGAACACTGTATAAACATCAGAGGTCCGCGGTTGTTCAACACCCTCCCAGCGACTATAAGAAATATTGCCGGAACAACCGTGGACATCTTCAAGAGGAAACTGGACCGTTTTCTAAGAGAAGTTCCGGATCAGCCGGGCTATGGTGGGTATGTGGGCCTGCGGGCCGCTCCAAGCAACAGCCTGGTGGACCAAGCTCTCACAAGTCGAGCCTGGCCTCGGGCCGGGCTTGGGGAGTAGAAGAACTCCCAGAACCCCATCAAGCAGGTATCAAGCAGGTAGCCGTTGGGGGTCCAAATAGCTGCCGATAAATAATAAACAGTGGCATTTGGGCCGACCGAGACTGGCCTATGATACTCACATACCCCCCATGCTTCACGGTGTAAAGTTGTGTGAGGCTTGCCCCGAGCGTCTGGCTTCTTAGTAGACAGAAACAGTCCCGGGTCCAAGGCCTGATCAGGACTCATGTTATTGTTCGTAATCTGTCTATCAGTCCACTGTGCTTCCAGGTCACTATAGAATGGTTGATTGGTTGACGGGTTGAATGGTAGAGCAACACTGTGGTAGATTGGTGACTAGCAGAGGTCACTTAGTGGTTGTGGTCTTAACACCATCAACAGAAAGGTTCAGTTCAATAATACCACCATCATTAGCTCCCCCTTCCACCCCTCTCCCCCCACACAACCCCCCCTCTCCCTCACCAAAGCACCTCCCCCCCACAACCCCTCCAGCGCACCCACTAAAACACACACACACAACCTGGTAACACATCTGGAGAGAAGGGACTTCGTGACAAATCGCCAACATGGGTTCAGGGAGGGTAAATCTTGCCTTACAGGCTTGATAGAATTCTACGATCAGGTGACAAAGATTAAGCAAGAAAGAGAAGGATGGGCGGACTGCATTTTCTTGGATTGTCGGAAAGTCTTTGACACAGTACCGCATAAGAGGTTGGTACATAAGCTGGAGAGACAGGCAGGTGTAGCTGGTAAGGTGCTCCAGTGGATAAGGGAGTATCTAAGCAATAGGAAGCAGAGAGTTACGGTGAGGGGTGAGACATCAGATTGGCTTGAAGTCACCAGTGGAGTCCCACAGGGCTCTGTCCCATCTTGTTTCTGATATATGTAAATGATCTCCCGGAGGGTATAGATTCATTTCTCTCAATGTTTGCGGACGATGCCAAAATTATGAGAAGGATTAAGACAGAAGAGGACTGTTTGAGGCTTCAAGAAGACCTAGACAAGCTGAAGGAATGGTCGCACAAATGGTTGTTAGAGTTTAACCCAAGCAAATGTAATGTAATGAAGATAGGTGTAGGGAGCGGGAGGCCAGATACAAGGTATCATCTGGGAGAGGAAATTCTTCAAGAGTCAGAGAAAGAAAAAGACTTGGGGGTTGATATCACGCCAGACCTGTCTCCTGCAGCACATATCAAGAGGATAACATCAGCGGCATATGCCAGGCTGGCCAACATACGAACGGCATTCAGAAACTTGTGTAAAGAATCATTCAGAACTTTGTATACCACCAATGTCAGATCAATTCTGGAGTATGCAGCCCCAGCACGGAGTCCATATCTAGTCAAGGATAAGCCTAAACTGGAAAAGGTTCAAACGTTTGCCACCAGACTAGTACCCGAGCTGAGAGGTATGAGCTACGAGTCACTTCGCTGGAAGAGAAAAGAATTAGGGGGGCATGATCACCACATTCAAGATTCTCAAAGGAATTGATAGGGTAGATAAAGACAGGCTATTTAACACAAGGGGAACATGCACAAGGGGACACAGGTGGAAACTGAGTGCCCAAATGAGGCACAGAGATATTTGAAAGATCTTTTTTTAGTGTCAGAGTGGTAGATAAATGGAATGCATTAGGCAGTGATGTGGTGGAGGCTGACTCCATACACAGTTTCAAGTGTAGATATGATAGAGCCCAATAGGCTCAGGAACCTGTACACCAGTTGATTGACGGTTGAGAGACGGGACCAAAGAGCCGGAGCTCAACCCCCGCAAGCACAATTAGGTGAGTACATACACAAAATATTAGAAAGGTTCTTTCGCAAACAGAGTGGTAGACGGTTAGAACAAGCTAAGTGAGAAGGTGGTGGAGGCCAAGACCGTCAGTAGTTTCAAAGCGTTATACAACAAAGAGTACTGGGAAGACGGGACACCACGAGCGTTGCTCTCATACTGTAACTACACTTAGGTAATTACACTTAGGTAATCACACACACACACACACACACACACACACACACACACACACACACACACACACACACACACACACAAACTCTACCCTACACAACTACACACCACTACAATAACCACCACTTCTATATTCACCACCAGCGTCCACATGTACAACAACCACAACAACAGATAGGTGCTGAAATATATATATATATATATATATATATATATATATATATATATATATATATATATATATATATATATATATATATATAGACACAGCCGTCAAACTCTGCCTTAGCCCTCGCTGCGCCAGACCAAGAGGCCGGTGTATCGCAGCTCTGGGAAACAACCTCCCTAACTCAAAATATTACGATGATCAGGAGTCGGGCGCGCTATTAATAGGTGATTGTCGGTCAGGGGGGGGGGGGGCTCGATCAGGGGTGGGGGAAGGAGGGGGTGGGGTGGGGTGGGAGGGGGAGGGTTTAAGGGGGTTCGCTCAGTAAGATGGTTGAGTAAGGGGAAAGTCTTTGGTTAGAGGGTGTGTGTGTTGAAGGGGTCGTTCTGGGAGGGGGGAGAGAGGGGGGGAGGGGGGATGAGTTGAAGGGGAGGGGGGGTCGCACGGTCTCATGACGTACCAACAGGCGGCCCAGTTCATTCATCAGATCATTAGCAATAGTCCAGCTGGGTGATTTGGTTCAAGACACAGTACTGGGTTACCTAACTGCTCATTTTAATGGGCTGAACCGGTTGTTCAGGCGAGTGAACAACCGGCTATTCGGTTAACACCGGCCGAAGAACGCAGCTGAACAAGAACAAACAAGTCCCACAATAAAAAAACACAACCCAAGAGAGAGAAAGAGAGAGAGAGAAAGAGAGAGAAAGAGAGAAAGAGAAAGAGAGAAAGAGAGACGGAAAAAGAAAAAGGGGATGTGGTTATTCCCTTCTTTACAGCCTCCTAAACAGCCAATCAGCTTGAGTCACGTGCCTGCGGGGAGCCAATCACGCCCAAGTGTCTGAATAACTATATATCACTTGTTATCGTGGGACTGGCCCACCGAGTTATGACACGATAGCCTGGCTTGTCCACCAGAGATATGCATATTGCCTCTCATATTTCAACTTCCACACAAACTCCCCCCTCTCCTCCCCTCTCTCCCTTCCCCCTTTCTCCTCCCCCTTCCCCTCACACACCCTTCCACCCCTCCATCCCCCCCCCCCCTCACAGAATGCCAAATTTCTCTCAACTGCTTTTTCTGGCCCCGGTCAGATAAGGATAAGTGGTTTCACCGCAAGGTGCAGAGGCGCGGAGACTCACCAACCTATAGTGGTGGGCGCTGCCTCTCGCTCTCTCTCTCTCTCTCTCTCTCTCTGTGCCCATGCCACTTGGGCTGGACGGTAGAGCGACGGTTTCGCTTCATGCGGGTCGGCGTTCAATCCCCCTCCCGACCGCCCAAGAAGTGATTTGGGCACCATTCCTTCCTTCCCTTTGGTCCCATCCCAAATCCTTATCCTGGCGCCCCCTTCCCAGTGCTATAGTTGTCAGTGATGGTTTGGTGCTTTCCCCTGATAATTCCCTTCCTTCTCTCTCTCTCTCTCTCTCTCTCTCTCTCTCTCTCTCTCTCTCTCTCTCTCTCTCTCTCTCTCTCTCTCTCTCTTCCCCCTTTTATGTCTTCGCTATCCACTATCCAAAAGCACTATCCCGGACAGTATGAGAATTTGGGTTAGAAGGCAAGAGAAAGAGAGAGAAAGAGGCAAAGAGAGACAGAGAGGGAGGGAGAGAGAGAGAGGGGGGATAGAGAGAGGGAGGGAGGGAGAGAGAGACAGAGAGAGGGAGGGAGGGAGAGACAGAGACGGAGAGGGAGAGAGAGAGAGGGAGGAAGAGAGAGAGAGAGAGAGAGAGAGAGAGAGAGAGAGAGAGAGAAAGAGAGAGAGAGAGAGAGAGAGAGAGAGAGAGAGAGAGAGAGAGAGAGAGAGAGAGAGAGAGAGAGAGAGGGGGAGAGAGGGAGAGAGGGAGAGAGAAGGAGGTTTTCATGTGCCATTACACGGGTTTAGCCTCCATAATACTGACCTCAACCCAACTAACTGTTTATGGCTTTCACGAACGGCTGCCTCGAGATGGATTGCGAAGGCGGATGCGGATTTATTCACGAACGTGGAAAGAAGAAGAAGAAGAAGAAGCAGAAGGAAGAGGAAGAGGGAGACATGATAAGGAGAACAAGAAGTAGAGAAATGATGAACAGAAAGCAAGAGGAGAGAGAGAAGAGAGACCCATACTGTCTCAGCATCCCGTTCTCGCTTTTAAGGGAGCACGGAGGAAGGGGTAACTCGTGTATTGTGTACAAGTACACTCCCGCCGTCGAAGCTCCCTATACCAGGATGGCGCAGGCGGCCAAAGTTAAATTATCGGACCCCATAAATCCGGGGCATCAACACGTGCCTCTCTCTCTCTCCCCCCCCCCTCACCTCCCTGCTTCTTCCACCCCCAACACCCCCCCCCCCAGACACCCCCCACACACACACCTCCCTTCACCTTTTTCAATACCCCCTTCATGTGAGAGAACGCCCTGTTCTCTTTCTTTCTCTCCACCCCTTTCTTTCCCCCACTTCCCCCTCTACGACAAGTCTTTCCCCCACCCTTATCAAGTGCATGATGCCACGCCACCTCCCTCTCCCCCTTCTCTCCCCATCTAAACGCAAGCCCCCCTCCTTCTCCCCCTCTCAACGCAAGCCCCCCCTCCCTCTCCCCCTCTTAACGCAAGCCCCCCCCTCCCTCTCCCCCTCTCAACGCAAGCCCCCCCTCCCTCTCCCCTTCTCAACGCAAGCCCCCCTCCCTCTCTCTTGCTTTCAACGCAAGCCCCCCTCCCTCTCCCCCTCTCAACGCAAGCCCCCCTCCCTCTCCCCCTCTCAACGCAAGCCCCCCCCTCCCTCTCCCCCCATTGTCTCCTCGCATAAAGATGCGGACTGGAGAATACATCACTGTTGTGTATATCAAGGCACAACTAAATAACAGGGGGAGTGATGGACCATGGGTGACTACGTGGGAGAGAGGGAGGGAGGGACGGGTGCATGGGACGGGTGCATGGGAGTGGTGGGAGGGGGAAGGGAACTATCGGGAGAAAGCGCCAAGCCATTACGACTATGTAACGCTGGGAAGGAATCAGAATTTGGGATGGGACGGGGGAATGGAATGGTCTCCCCCCCCCCC
>NC_091171.1:42268253-42284924 GCF_040958095.1 Procambarus clarkii
ACGCGTGAAAGAGACCTGGGGGTGGACGTAACACCTAATCTATCTCCTGAGGCACATATAAATAGGATAACGACAGCAGCGTACTCTACACTGGCGAAAGTTAGAACATCATTCAGAAACCTAAGTAAGGAGGCATTTAGGGCGCTTTACACTGCCTACGTGAGGCCAGTCTTAGAGTATGCCGCCTCATCATGGAGTCCCCATCTGAAGAAGCATATAAGGAAACTGAAAAAAGTTCAGAAGTTTGCAACGAGACTCGTCCCAGAGCTACGAGGGATGGGGTATGAGGAGCGCCTGAGGGAACTGTGCCATACGACACTAGAAAGAAGAAGGGAGAGGGGGGACATGATAGGAACGTATAAGATACTCAGAGGGATTGACAGAGTGGACATAGACGAAATGTTCACACGGAATAGTAACAGAACGAGGGGACATGGGTGGAAGCTTGAAACTCAGATGAGTCACAGAGATGTTAGGAAGTTTTCTTTTAGCGTGAGAGTAGTGGAAAAATGGAATGCACTTAAGGAACAGGTTGTGGAAGCAAATACTATTCATAATTTTTAAACTAGGTATGATAGGGAAATAGGATCAAAGTCATTGCTGTAAACAACCGATTGCTCAAAAGGCGGGATCCAAGAGTGAGTGCTCGATCCTGCAGGCACAAATAGGTGAGTACAAATACACACACACACACCAGGAAGCAGCCCGTAACAGCTGTCTAACTCCCAGGTACCTATTTACTGCTAGGTAACAGGAGCATCAGGATTTAAGAAATTCTGCGCATTGTTTCTCGCTGGCGCCGGGAATCAAACCCCGGACCTCAGGATTACGTGTCCAGCGTGCTGTCTACCCAGCCGCCGGCCGCTGTACAGGTGCCGATGTGTGTGTACTCACTCAGTTGAGCTAGCAGGGTCGAACCTCGGCTCCTAAGCCCCGACCTTTCGACCATCTTTAGTTCAATATAGTGACTTCATTCTTTATATTTATCATTTTATATTTAAAACTATCGAATTGCCTTCGAGAACTTCCTCATTTAGTCCGATCCACTTATTTACGACTCTTAATTAGGACTTATAATTAGGACTTATTAGGACTATTCTTAGGACTCTTAGGCTGAAAAAGTTCTTTCTGATATCCTATATCCTGTACTGTTTTGAGGTACATAACCTTGCATTTGTCTGGGGTCAGAGTCTACTAGCCATGTCTCAGACCATCTCTGGAGATCGTCTAGTTCATCTTGTAGTGTACTGCCGTCCTCCTAATCCGCCGCATTACTTTAGAATAGTTAGCACACGTGGGTTAAGAATGAGCTTACTTCCAGTAATGAAGTAGCATTAACATATATTAGGACAGGTTGGTTGGCCCTAGGACCGACCCTTGAGGTACTCCACTCGTCACCTCTCTCTCTCTCTCCATCCTCATAACTCTCCTCTTACTACGACGCTCTGATTTCTTCCTGATAGGTACTCCTTCACTCACTTTACTGCTTTTTCTTGATACACCTGCCTGCTTTTTCTTGATACACCTGCCTGCTTTTTCTTGATACACCTGCCTGCTTTTTCTTGATACACCTGCCTGCTTTTTCTTGATACACCTGCCTGCTTTTACCCGACACACCTGCCTGCTTTTTCCCGATACACCTGCCTGCTTTTTACCGATACACCTGCCTGCTTTTTCTCGATACACCTGCCTGCTTTTTACCGATACACCTGTCTGCTTTTTCTTGATACACCTGCCTGCTTTTTCTCGATACACCTGCCTGCCTTTTCTTGATACACCTGTCTGCTTTTTCTTGATACACCTGCCTGCCTTTTCTTGATACACCTGCCTGCTTTTTCTTGATACACCTGCCTGCTTTTTCTCGATACACCTGCCTGCTTTTTCTTGATACACCTGCCTGCTTTTTCTTGATACACCTGCCTGCTTTTTCTTGATACACCTGCCTGCTTTTTCTTGATACACCTGCCTGCTTTTTCTTGATACACCTGTCTGCTTTTTCTTGATACACCTGTCTGCTTTTTCTTGATACACCTGCCTGCTTTTTCTTGATACACCTGCCTGCTTTTTCTTGATACACCTGTCTGCTTTTTCTTGATACACCTGCCTGCTTTTTACCGATACACCTGCCTGCTTTTTCTCGATACACCTGTCTGCTTTTTCTTGATACACCTGCCTGCTTTTTCTTGATACACCTGTCTGCTTTTTCTTGATACACCTGCCTGCTTTTTCTTGATACACCTGCCTGCTTTTTCTTGATACACCTGCCTGCTTTTTCTCGATACACCTGTCTGCTTTTTCTTGATACACCTGCCTGCTTTTTCTTGATACACCTGTCTGCTTTTTCTTGATAGACCTGCCTGCTTTTTCTTGATACACCTGCCTGCTTTTTCTCGATATACCTGCCTGCTTTTTACCGATACACCTGTCTGCTTTTTCTCGATACACCTGTCTGCTTTTTCTTGATACACCTGCCTGCTTTTTCTCGATACACCTGTCTGCTTTTTCTTGATACACCTGCCTGCTTTTTCTCGATACACCTGTCTGCTTTTTCTTGATACACCTGCCTGCTTTTTCTCGATACACCTGTCTGTTTTTTCTTGATACACCTGCCTGCTTTTTCTCGATACACCTGTCTGCTTTTTCTTGATACACCTGCCTGCTTTTTCTTGATACACCTGCCTGCTTTTTCTTGATACACCTGTCTGCTTTTTCTCGATACACCTGTCTGCTTTTCGAGTTTTCATACGAGTCGCTTCTCAGGAACAAGTCTGTTGGCAATGTAACAGGAGGAAAAGTGGACGCAGCATAACAGGAGGAACAGTAGACGCAGGATAACAGGAGAACAGTAGACGCAGCATAACAGCAGAAACAGTACACGCAGCATAACAGGAGAAACAGTACACGCAGCATAACAGGAGAAACAGTAGACGCAGCATAACAGGAGAACAGTAGACGCAGCATAACAGGAGGAACAGTAGACGCAGCATAACAGGAGAACAGTAGACGCAGCATAACAGGAGAAACAGTACACGCAGCATAACAGGAGAAACAGTAGACGCAGCATAACAGGAGAACAGTAGACGCAGCATAACAGGAGGAACAGTAGACGCAGCATAACAGGAGAACAGTAGACGCAGCATAACAGGAGAACAGTAGACGCAGCATAACAGGAGGAACAGTAGACGCAGCATAACAGGAGAACAGTAGACGCAGCATAACAGGAGAACAGTAGACGCAGCATAACAGGAGGAACAGTAGACGCAGCATAACAGGAGAACAGTAGACGCAGCATAACAGGAGGAACAGTAGACGCAGCATAACAGGAGAACAGTAGACGCAGCATAACAGGAGAACAGTAGACGCAGCATAACAGGAGGAACAGTAGACGCAGGATAACAGGAGAACAGTAGACGCAGCATAACAGGAGGAACAGTAGACGCAGCATAACAGGAGAACAGTAGACGCAGCATAACAGGAGAACAGTAGACGCAGCATAACAGGAGGAACAGTAGACGCAGCATAACAGGAGAACAGTAGACGCAGCATAACAGGAGAACAGTAGACGCAGCATAACAGGAGGAACAGTAGACGCAGCATAACAGGAGAACAGTAGACGCAGCATAACAGGAGGAACAGTAGACGCAGCATAACAGGAGAACAGTAGACGCAGCATAACAGGAGAACAGTAGACGCAGCATAACAGGAGGAACAGTAGACGCAGCATAACAGGAGAACAGTAGACGCAGCATAACAGGAGGAACAGTAGACGCAGCATAACAGGAGAACAGTAGACGCAGCATAACAGGAGAACAGTAGACGCAGCATAACAGGAGGAACAGTAGACGCAGCATAACAGGAGAACAGTAGACGCAGCATAACAGGAGAACAGTAGACGCAGCATAACAGGAGGAACAGTAGACGCAGCATAACAGGAGAACAGTAGACGCAGCATAACAGGAGGAACAGTAGACGCAGCATAACAGGAGAAACAGTAGACGCAGCATAACAGGAGAACAGTAGACGCAGCATAACAGGAGAACAGTAGAACAGGAGAGAATGGGAGATACCAGAGAGGATTAACTACATAGGGAGAGAGATAGAGGATTACCTAGAGAGGGAGAGGGATAGAGGATTACCTACAGAGGGAGAGGGATAGAGGATTAACTAGAGAGGGAGAGGGATAGAGGATTACCTAGAGAGGGAGAGGGATAGAGGATTACCTACAGAGGGAGAGGGATAGAGGATTAACTAGAGAGGGAGAGGGATAGAGGATTACCTAGAGAGGGAGAGGGATAGAGGATTACCTAGAGAGGGAGAGGGATAGAGGATTACCTACAGAGGGAGAGGGATAGAGGATTAACTAGAGAGGGAGAGGGATAGAGGATTAACTAGTAAGGGAGAGGGATAGTTAGCTGGTACTTCCTAACAACAGAACAGTCTAGCACTGCCACCACTCTTCATTTCCACTATTTCAACTTTTAAAGTTAACGGACGGAGGTGACTTCAACGGCTCCTTCCTCTTCTTCTAATTGCACTTCAATGGTCTTTTTGCAAGAACAATTTCTCCCATACCCCAGCACCCGGGGATATAAGATAATCAATGACCTCGTTTCGGCAACAAGCTGACCGTTAACACAACCGTTAACGGTCAACAATTTCAAACATTTCGAATATGAACGACGGTCTTGTGGCGCGAAAATCAACTCATCAAAACAATGTTGTGATTTACGAGAGAGAGAAAGAGAGAGAGAGAGAGAGAGAGAGAGAGAGAGAGAGAGAGAGAGAGAGAGAGATACAGAGAGAGAGATACAGAGAGAGACAGACAGAGAGAGAGAAAGGTTTGTACAACAGAAAACGAGTTAATGTGTTAACAAATTCTAGATTAACTATCAAAGATCTACATACTGAGAGCGGAATGTTTCGGCCTGGGATTTACTGTATCTGGCAGGGAATGGGGGGGGGGGGGGGGGGGGGGGGGCTGAGGGGAGGGGATTTCAGGGGGGGGGGGGGGAGAGGGGTAGGAAAAGAGGATTTTACTGTATCCGGTAGCTTGGAGATTTAGTATCCGGCCCGGGGATTGAGGGGGGGGGGAGAGGGGATTTTCTGTGTTCCGTCGCTTGCGGATTTAATGTATCCGGCTAGGAATGAGTAAGGTGTGGGGATTCATGGAGAATCCGACCGGGTAGGAGTGAGGATTTAGTGGAATGAGGTCGGGGTAGAATGAGTGGGGATTTTGGGAAATCCCACCATGTAGAATGGGGATTTTGGGAAATCCCACCATGTAGAATGGGGATTTTGGGAAATCCCACCATGTAGAATGGGGATTTTGGGAAATCCCACCATGTAGAATGGGGATTTTGTGAAATCCCACCATGTAGAATGGGGATTTTTTGTGAAATCCCACAATGTAGAATGGGGATTTTGTGAAATCCCACAATGTAGAATGGAGATTTTGTGAAATCCCACCATGTAGAATGGGGATTTGGGGAAATCCCACCATGTAGAATGGGTAGGGATTTTTTGAGAAATCCCATCGAGTAGAAAAATCTTAAAATAACGAGCCATTTTTTTTGTTTTTAATCTTCAGTGAATAACTTCAAGCAATTTAAATATCACCCTAAAATAATTTCACATTAATTATATTCCTACGATAGATTATTTTTTTTAATACCCATTTGGCAATTATCAATTTATCACCCATTTCCCTTCAGGGGAGCCGGTCGGCCGAGCGGACAGCACACTGGACTTGTGATCCTGTGGTTCCGGGTTCGATCCTGGGCGCCGGCGAGAAACAATGGGCAGAGTTTCTTTCACCCTATGCCCCTGTTACCTGGCAGTAAAATAGGTACCTGGGTGTTAGTCAGCTGTCACGGGCTGCTTCCTGGGGGGTGGAGGCCTGGTCGAGGACCGGGCCGCGGGGACACTAAAGCCCCGAAATCATCTCAAGATAACCTCAAGATAACCTTCCCCCTCACATTATATGGATGTACTTGGCTATTTATATATTGAAAAAAAGATACTTCAAAATATAACAGGAAAAGTATATAGATACTTTAAATATTTGTTAGATAACTAATATAGATACTTTAAATATTTTTTGGATAACTAATATAGATACTTTAAATATTTTTTTAGATAACTAATATAGATACTTTAAATATTTTTAGATAACTAATATAGATACTTTAAATATTTTTTTAGATAACTAATATAGATACTTTAAATATTTTTTAGATAACTAATATAGATACTTTAAATATTTTTTGGAAACTAATATAGATACTTTAAATATTTTTTGGATAACTAATATAGATACTTTAAATATTTTTGGATAACTAATATAGATACTTTAGAATGGTTTAAAAAGGTGATTTAGACACTTTAAATCTACTCTTAAGATACTGAAAATAATCTAAATAATAATACTAATATCGCTTTAAATTCCCTTAAAATAAACAGAATGGGATAAATGAGGGTGACATTTGACAAGCCGCCGGCGTCCAATCCCTCAGGTAAATTCAGATGAAAAAAATGAGGATATCAAGTGATATCAAACCCCCCCCCCTTAGTATCCTCAAAGTACAGATATCCCGCTATATAATTAAAGACATATATACCTGCAGTTTATATAGCTATATATATACCTATAGTTGTAAATCGATCTATGTATATAAAAGATTATTTAGCTTTCTCCACGAGAATAACATATATATATATATATATATATATATATATATATATATATATATATATATATATATATATATATATATATATATATATATATTTCCTCTATGCAGCCTCACATCTTCTCACAGCAGCCTCGCCAGCAGCAGCAGCAGCAACAGCCTCGCCAGCAGCAGCAGCAGCGGCAGCAGCAGCGGCAGCAGCAGCGGCAACAGCCTCAGCAGCAGCAGCAGCAGCGGCAACAGCCTCGCCAGCAGTAGCAGCAGCAGCAGCCTCGCCAGCAGCAGCAGCAGCAGCAGCAACAGCCTCGCCAGCAGCAGCAGCAGCAGCAGCGGCAACAGCCTCGCCAGCAGCAGCAGCAGCCTCGCCAGCAGCAGCAACAGCCTCGCCAGCAGCAGCAGCAGCGACAACAGCCTCGCCAGCAGCAGCAGCAGCAACAGCCTCGCCAGCAGCAGCAGCAGCGGCAACAGCCTCGCCAGCAGCAGCAGCAGCAACAGCCTCGCCAGCAGCAGCAGCAACAGCCTCGCCAGCAGCAGCAGCAGCAGCAGCAGCAGCAGCGGCAACAGCCTCGCCAGCAGCAGCAACAGCCTCGCCAACAGCAGCAGCAGCAACAGCCTCGCCAACAGCAGCAGCAGCAGCAGCAGCGGCAACAGCCTCGCCAACAGCAGCAGCAGCAACAGCCTCGCCAACAGCAGCAGCAGCAACAGCCTCGCCAACAGCAGCAACAGCAACAGCCTCGCCAACAGCAGCAGCAGCGGCAACAGCCTCGCCAACAGCAGCAGCAGCAGCAGCAACAACCTCGCCAACAGCAGCAGCAGCAACAGCCTCGCCAGCAGCAGCAGTAGCAACAGCCTCGCCAGCAGCAGCAGCAGCAGCAACAGCCTCGCCAGCAGCAGCAGCAGCAGCAGCAGCAGCGGCAACAGCCTCGCCAGCAGCAGCAACAGCCTCGCCAACAGCAGCAGCAGCAACAGCCTCGCCAACAGCAGCAGCAGCAGCAGCGGCAACAGCCTCGCCAACAGCAGCAGCAGCAACAGCCTCGCCAACAGCAGCAGCAGCAACAGCCTCGCCAACAGCAGCAACAGCAACAGCCTCGCCAACAGCAGCAGCAGCAACAGCCTCGCCAACAGCAGCAGCAGCAACAGCCTCGCCAACAGCAGCAACAACAACAGCCTCGCCAACAGCAGCAACAGCAACAGCCTCGCCAACAGCAGCAGCAGCGGCAACAGCCTCGCCAACAGCAGCAGCAGCAGCAACAGCCTAGCCAACAGCAGCAGCAGCAGCAGCAGCAGCAGCAGCGGCAACAGCCTCGCCAACAGCAGCAACAGCCTCGCCAACAGCAGCAGCAGCAACAGCTTCGCCAACAGCAGCAGCAGCAACAGCCTCGCCAACAGCAGCAACAGCAACAGCCTCGCCAACAGCAGCAGCAGCAACAGCCTCGCCAACAGCAGCAGCAGCAGAAGCAGCGGCAACTGCCTCGCCAACAGCAGCAACAGCAACAGCCTCGCCAACAGCAGCAGCAGCAACAGCCTCGCCAACAGCAGCAACAGCAACAGCCTCGCCAACAGCAGCAGCAGCAACAGCCTCGCCAACAGCAGCAGCAGCGGCAACAGCCTCGCCAACAGCAGCAGCAGCAGCCTCGCCAACAGCAGCAGCAGCAGCAGCAGCAGCAGCTGCAGCGGCAACAGCCTCGCCAACAGCAGCAGCAGCAGCCTCGCCAACAGCAGCAGCAGCAGCAGCAGCTGCAGCGGCAACAGCCTCGCCAACAGCAGCAGCAGCAGCCTCGCCAACAGCAACAGCAGCAACAGCCTCGCCAACAGCAGCAACAGCAGCAGCCTCGCCAACAGCAGCAGCAGCAGCAGCAGCAACAGCCTCGCCAACAGCAGCAGCAGCAGCCTCGCCAACAGCAGCAACAGCAACAGCCTCGCCAGCAGCAGCAGCAACAGCCTCGCCAACAGCAACAGCAGCAACAGCCTCGCCAACAGCAGCAGCAGCAGCAACAGCCTCGCCAACAGCAGCAGCAGCAACAGCCTCGCCAACAGCAGCAACAGCAGCAGCAGCCTCGCCAACAGCAGCAGCAGCAGACTCGCCAACAGCAGCAGCAGCAGCAGCAGCAGCCTCGCCAGCAGCAGCAGCAGCAGCCTCGCCAACAGCAGCAGCAGCAGCAACAGCCTCGCCAACAGCAGCAGCAGCAGCAACAGCCTCGCCAACAGCAGCAGCAACAGCCTCGCCAACAGCAGCAGCAGCAGCAACAGCCTCGCCCTCAGCAGCAGCAACAGCAACAGCCTCGCCAGCAGCAGCAGCAACAGCCTCGCCAACAGCAGCAACAGCCTCGCCAGCAGCAGCAACCTCGCCAACAGCAGCAGCAGCAACAGCCTCGACAGCAGCAGCAACAGCCTCGACAGCAGCAGCAGCAACAGCCTCGCCAACAGCAGCAACAGCAGCAGCAGCAACAGCCTCGCCAACAGCAGCAACAGCCTCGCCAGCAGCAGCAGCAGCAGCAGCAACCTTGCCAACAGCAGCAACAGCCTCGCCAACAGCAGCAACAGCCTCGCCAACAGCAACAGCAGCAACAGCCTCGCCAACAGCAGCAGCAACAGCCTCGCCAACAGCAACAGCAGCAGCAACAGCCTCGCCAGCAGCAGCAGCAACAGCCTCGCCAACAGCAGCAGCAGCAGCAACAGCCTCGCCAACAGCAGCAGCAACAGCCTCGCCAACAGCAGTAACAGCCTCGCCAACAGCACAGCAGCAACAACAGCCTCGCCAACAGCAGCAGCAGCAGCAACAGCCTCGCCAGCAGCAGCAGCAGCAGCAGCAACAGCCTCGCCAGCAGCAGCAGCAGCAGCAACAGCCTCGCCAACAGCAGCAGCAGCAGCAACAGCCTCGCCAGCAGCAGCAGCAGCAGCAGCAGCAACAGCCTCGCCAACAGCAGCAGCAGCAGCAACAGCCTCGCCAACAGCAACAGCCTCGCCAGCAGCAGCAGCAGCAGCAACAGCCTCGCCAACAGCAGCAGCAGCAACAACAGCCTCGCCAACAGCGGCAACAGCAGCAACAGCCTCGCCAGCAGCAGCAGCAGCAGCAGCAGCAGCAGCAGCAGCAGCAGCAGCAACAGCCTCGCCAGCAGCAGCAGCAGCAGCAACAACAGCCTCGCCAACAGCAGCAGCAGCAGCAACAGCCTCGCCAGCAGCAGCAGCAGCAGCAGCAACAGCCTCGCCAACAGCAGCAGCAGCAGCAGCAGCAACAGCCTCGCCAACAGCACCAGCAGCAGCAGCAACAGCCTCGCCAACAGCAGCAGCAGCAGCAGCAACAGCCTCGCCAGCAGCAGCAGCAGCAGCAACAACAGCCTCGCCAACAGCAGCAGCAGCAGCAACAGCCTCGCCAGCAGCAGCAGCAGCAGCAACAGCCTCGCCAACAGCAGCAGCAGCAACAACAGCCTCGCCAACAGCGGCAACAGCAGCAACAGCCTCGCCAGCAGCAGCAGCAGCAGCAGCAGCAGCAGCAGCAGCAGCAGCAACAGCCTCGCCAGCAGCAGCAGCAGCAGCAACAACAGCCTCGCCAACAGCAGCAGCAGCAGCAACAGCCTCGCCAGCAGCAGCAGCAGCAGCAGCAACAGCCTCGCCAACAGCAGCAGCAGCAGCAGCAACAGCCTCGCCAACAGCACCAGCAGCAGCAGCAACAGCCTCGCCAACAGCAGCAGCAGCAGCAGCAACAGCCTCGCCAACAGCACCAGCAGCAGCAGCAACAGCCTCGCCAACAAACCTCACCGCTGGGAATCTTTCCTCACTCTGGCTTGGATAATCTTCCGCGTGACGTCACCGGGATCAATCTCGAATGCGCGCCAAAAAAACATTCAAAACAATCCCACTTTCCCCCCTTCTCCCCCCCCTCCCCCTACTTCCCCTTCCCCCTACTTCCCCTTCCCCCTACTTCCCCTATACCCCAGAACCCCCCCACTACCACCATCCCCCCCCCTTTTCCACCAGCAAAAGAAATCCCCGCGTCCGAATGTGCGCATTCACACTCGGCATTTGTTTTTCGGCGTCGTTTCGACGTTAGCGATGTTATTTCAACGTTTGCGACGTCATTTCAACGTTTGCGACGTCATTTCAACGTTAGCGACGTCGTTTCAACGTTAGCAACGTCATTTCAACGTTAGCAACGTCATTTCAACGTTAGCAACGTCATTTCAACGTTAGCAACGTTATTTCAACGTTAGCAACGTCATTTCAACGTTAGCGACGTCGTTTCAACGTTAGCGACGTCATTTCAACGTTAGCAACGTTATTTCAACGTTAGCGACGTCATTTCAACGTTAGCAACGTTATTTCAACGTTAGCGACGTCATTTCAACGTTAGCGACGTCATTTCAACGTTAGCGACGTCGTTTCAACGTTAGCGACGTCATTTCAACGTTAGCGACGTCATTTCAACGTTTGCGACGTTGAAAGAACGTCATTTCAACGTTTGCGACGTTGAAACAACGTCATTTCAACGTTAGCGACGTTAAAACAACGTCATTTCAACGTTAGCGACGTTGAAACAACGTCATTTCAACGTTGAAACAACGTCTGTTTATTAACGCGTGACGACTGGACAGCAGGGGTATCAGGCCTTATATGTATGGAGCCCTTCGAGTCGGAGCTTAACCTTTGGTCCCCAACCCACACGTTCTGACGAGTCTCACGCGTAACGTCTGAAGTGGTTCTCTGCCTGACTGGGATTCGAACCCAGGCCCGGCCACCAGGCCTACGAGGGCCGAGGTGTTATGTACCAGGAGATAACGTCAGTTTTACGGTGTATTAACTGTGAGGTGTATTATGGTGTATTAACTGTGAGGTGTATTACGGTGTATTAACTGTGAGGTGTATTATGGTGTATTAACTGTGAGGTGTATTACGGTGTATTAACTGTGAGGAGGAGTCATACGGTGACGTCACTAATACACGAGATTCAAAGTGTACAAATGGGTGAAATTCTTGCCTGTGTATTGTATTCTATACATACATGCTGGGTGTATTGTATTCTATGCATACAAGCTGAGTGTATTGTATTCTATACATACAAGCTGAGTGTATTGTATTCTATACATACAAGCCGGGTGTATTGTATTCTATACATGCAAGGCGGGTGTATTGTATTCAGTAAATACATTCTACCTTCAATACATACAAACACATATCTCCTGCCATATATATATATATATATATATATATATATATATATATATATATATATATATATATATATATATATATATATATATATATATATATATACATACATATATATGGTGGTGCTGCATACACCTTCTGGGGTCCTTCCCCCCCCCCCCCTCCCTCCTTAGCCTAAAACGTCGACTATCCTCCTGCAGGATGCCACCCACAACAGCTGCCTAATTCACAGAGGCATCAAGTGAAAAGAAACGAGCCCAAACGAATCTGTCCCGAGTCTGGGAATCGAACCCAGGATCTTTTGAGTGCGAGTCGACTGAATTAACAACCGCGCTACAGGGCACACTTAATATTGGGCAATTGTAACAGTAATATGAGATCTCAGCATCTTTCATCTCCCATCTCCCAGGTGCTGATCTCCTTCATCTCACTCTCATCTCAGCATCCTCATCTTTCATCTCCCAGGTGCTGATCTCCTTCATCTCACTATTATCTCAGCATCTTCATCTCTCATCTCCCAGGTGCTGATCTCCTTTATCTCACTATTATCTTAGCATCCTCATCTCACATCTCCCAGGTGCTGATCTCCTTTATCTCACTATTATCTCAGCATCCTCATCTCACATCTCCCAGCCGTTGATCTTCTTCATCTCAGCATCCTCATCTCCCATCTCCCAGGCGCTGATCTCCTTCATCTCACTATCATCTCAGCATCCTCATCTCCCATCTCCCAAGCACAAAGACATAACGACAATTGCTGTTAGTCTAGTGTCGGACTGTCCGACGTCCCAGAAAGAAATGGATAATAAAATAGAAGGATAGCGAGGGATTAAGTCATATACTCACCAAGTGTTGCACAGCGGTGGCTGGATTTGCAACTTCCCTCTTGCAATTTCTAAGTTTAATGTTGTTACTTTTATACTTTAAATTCCCCCCCCCCTCCCCCCTTGAGAGAGTCATGGACCTATAGGTAATTTATAGCATATATTTCCTCCATTTACTTTACACTAAGACAAGGATTCATACCTGTGATTCATAGATTCATAGATTCGTAGATTCATGTGCTGAAGTTCCTTGAGAAACAGCATCCTAAGACTCTAACATCAGCTCTTCTGAAAGCCTGAAGAAGCTCATTTTGGTATGAACCTTTTCATGTATTCATTTTGAATAATTAAAATGTAATCTATGTAACAAACATGAATGGAACGGAGATAAATCAGGAGCCAACTGTGTTGGTATACAAGTCTTCATCTGGTTAGGTGTTCGGATTTCCACGTGTATTAAACGTGTTTCTGATTCCCACGTGTATCAGTCTTCCAAATGAGAGTCCGCCTGGGAGGGGGGTGGGGGGTGGGGGGGGGGTGAAGTGTTTGAGAAATTCACAGTTAACTTAAGATTGTTGAAAACATCAACTGGATGTTCGTTTGTGCATAAGACTGTTGAATTCTCTCACTGTCTCTCTCTCTCTCTCTCTCTCTCTCTCTCTCTCTCTCTCTCTCTCTCTCTCTCTCTCTCTCTCTCTCTCTCTCTCTCTCTCTGTCTCTCTCTCTCTCTCTCTCTCTCTCTCTCTCTCTCTCTCTCTCTCTCTCTCTCTCTCTCTCTCTCTCTCTCTCTCTCTCTCTCTCTCTCTCTCTCTCTGTCTCTCTCTCTCTCTCTCTCTCTCTCTCTCTCTCTCTCTCTCTCTCTCTCTCTCTCTCTCTCTCTCTCTCTCTCTCTTTCCCTCTCTTTCTCTCTCCCTCTCTGAGAACAGGAAAAGACGAAGAGAATGAAACACAAGAAAAACAAAAAATTAAACAATAACAAACACCTGAAATTGAAAAAAAAAACATAGAATATTGCAAGTAAAAAAAAAAAACTCATTTAATAAAAACAAAATATCAGAAAACTGCAGAGAATTGAAGAACAAAAAAAAAAGAAATATATGAAAAGAAAGCCTTTAAAAAACCCACCTGACACTAATACAATAACCAGATAATATCCCACACACAGTCAAGATTGAAATAAGTGAAAGTAAGTTTAGAGAATATGAACACAACAGCTGGAAATCTACAGATGAAAACGTAGAAGGGATTCCAGCAGATATTTTTTTCTCTCCCAGTACAAGTGTGAATGTATATATATATATATATATATATATATATATATATATATATATATATATATATATATATATATATATATATATATATTTTTTTTTTTTCTGTAGTAACTGACAGGAGGTTAAAAGAAAAGGAGAAATCTATCCCTCGGATCAAATTGGTAAAAAAGGCAGACAAGGAGAAGTGAAAGAAAAAACAATGAATGTATGTATAAGAGAGAGAGAGTGAGAGAGAGAGAGAGAGAGAAAGAGAGAGAGAGAGAGAGAGAGAGAGAGAGAGAGAGAAAGAGAGAGAGAGAGAGAGAAAGAGAGAGAGAGAGAGAGAGAGAGAGAGAGAGAGAGAGAGAGAGAGAGAGAGAGAGAGAGAGAGAGAGAGAGAGAGAGAGAGAGGAAGATCTTGACCAACACACAAACCAACTTTCGCACATTTCTCAGAATGAGTAAGAAAATCATTTAATATCAAGACAGACCAAGACAACTGCTCTAAAACAGTATTTATAATCCAAGACAAGTTCAGAACGCATTGATCCAACCGACAGGGATGGAACGAGACAAAAACATTGCCCAATTGTTCGGTTTGTGGGGTTCAGTAGGGGAACCTCTTGTGTGTGTGTGCGTGTCTGTGTGTGTGTACTCACCTAGTACTCACCTAGTTGTGTTTGCGGGGGTTGAGCTCTGGCTCTTTGGTCCCGCCTCTCAACCGTCAATCAACAGGTGTACAGATTCCTGAGCCTATTGGGCTCTATCATATCTACACTTGAAAATGTGTATGGAGTCAGCCTCCACCACATCACTTCCTAATGCATTCCATTTGTCAACCACTCTGACACTAAAAAAGTTCTTTCTAATATCTCTGTGGCTCATTTGGGCACTCAGTTTCCACCTGTGTCCCCTTGTGCGTGTTCCCCTTGTGTTAAATAGACTGTCTTTATCTACCCTATCAATCCCCTTCAGAATCTTGAATGTGGTGATCATGTCCCCCCTAACTCTTCTGTCTTCCAGCGAAGTGAGGTTTAATTCCCGTAGTCTCTCCTCGTAGCTCATACCTCTCAGCTCGGGTACTAGTCTGGTGGCAAACCTTTGAACCTTTTCCAGTTTAGTCTTATCCTTGACTAGATATGGACTCCATGCTGGGGCTGCATACTCCAGGATTGGCCTGACATATGTGGTATACAAAGTTCTGAATGATTCTTTACACAAGTTTCTGAATGCCGTTCGTATGCACACATACGTGTGCCGTTCGCACACGTATGTGTGTGTGTGTGTGTGTGTGTGTGTGTGTGTGTGTGTGTGTGTGTGTGTGTGTGTGTGTGTGTGTGTGTGTGTGTGTGTGTGTGTTATAAGAAAGGAAATACACTGACTTCTTGTATGCAAGACAACCAACTCTGAGAAGGGTACGTTGGGTATACTGAGAGGGGGTATGTTGGGTATACTGAGAAGGGTATATTGGATATACTGAGAGGGGGTATGTTGGGTATACTGAGAGGGGGTATGTTGGGTATACTGAGAGGGGGTATGTTGGGTATACTGAGAGGGGGTATGTTGGGTATACTGAGAGGGGGTATGTTGGGTATACTGAGAAGGGGTATGTTGGGTATACTGATAGGGTATGTTGGGTATACTGAGAGGGGGTATGTTGGGTTTACTGAGAGGGTATGTTGGGTATACTGAGAGGGGGTATGTTGGGTATACTGAGAGAGGGTATGTTAGGTATACTGAGGGGGGTATGTTGGGTATACTGAGAGAGGGTATGTTAGGTATACTGAGGGGGGTATGTTGGGTATACTGAGAAGGGTATATTGGATATACTGAGAGGGGGTATGTTGGGTATACTGAGAGGGGGTATGTTGGGTATACTGAGAGGGTATGTTGGGTATACTGAGAGGGTATGTTGGATATACTGAGAGAGGGTATGTTGGGTATACTGAGAGGGGGTATGTTGGGTATACTGAGAGGTGGTATGTTGGGTATATTGAGAGGGTATGTTGGGTATACTGAGAGAGGGTATGCTGGGTATACTGAGAAGGGGTATGTTGGGTATACGGAGAGGGGTATGTTGGGTATACTGAGAGGGGGTATGTTGGGTATACTGAGAGGAGGTATGTTGGGGTATACTGAGAAGGGGTATGTTGGGTATATTGAGAGGGTATGTTGGGTATACTGAGAGGGGGTATGCTGGGTATACTGAGAAGGGGTATGTTGGGTATACTGAGAGGGGTATGTTGAGTATACTGAGAGGGGGTATGTTGGGTATGTTGGGTATACTGAGAGGGTGTATGTTGGGGTATAATGAGAAGGGGAATGTTGGGTATACTCACAGGGGGGTATGTTGGCTATACTCAGAGGGTATTCCCTCCCTCAAAAAAAAAAAAATCCAAATTCTTACTTGAATTTTTTTTTTCCTCATCATCTGTTTCTCTCATTGTGTGTTTTATAATATAATTTAGACTCGATCATTATAGGTATGGTACGTGATGATGTTTTGAGAGAAAATGCAAGCAAGAGCTGTTATGTTACATTAGCTGATGTGAAGCCTCATATTGCCCCCTTTGAAACTCGTTCATCTGGTGGCTGAGCGTCTTGTGTTGTGGGTGCCATCATATGGCTACCACTCACCCCCCAACAAAGACTCCTGAGAACATTGGCCTTTAAGAAATTTGTTCTCTGTTAATCTGTCTCTCTCTCTCTCTCTCTCTCTCTGTGTCTCTCTCTCTCTCT